>NW_019154104.1:4685705-4869848 GCF_002288905.1 Enhydra lutris kenyoni
GTCCAGAGCACCGTTGTCTTTAAACTGTCAGCTAATGATTGGTTACACTAATGCTAAATGACTAATACTGAGGGAGCTTACCTCTGAAAATAAGTCTTCTAAAAACTTCAACTCGTTCCTTTTGATGTGCTCTACTGTTCCCTAAATTATCTTTATCTTCACATTTTTGTGTGTATTAATCTCAGCCATAGGACCTGGCTAGGAAATGAAATATTCAAGTTGACGGTTCTTGTAAAGCTGTATGTTTTATGATAATTGTGAATTTTCAAATAATCTACAATAGTAAAATTCTTTACTGTCCATTGATCATCTTCATTTGGAAATCCCACAGACATTTCACAGACATTTAATTCACAAAGTTTATCTTCACCAAATCTATATACACCCACACACATCTGCATGTTAAATAATATGTTACCCAATCACATGCAGTTATAGGAAGGACAGAAAAACTTGTAACATTTAAGAATAATGCATTAATAAATAAGATGTTTTTATAAAATTGAAGAACAGATTGCTTGGATGATGTGGGGTAAGATGTACCAGGACGTGTGCATTTTGAAAAATGAGTCTTAATAGCTTTATATTGCTATTAGAAAATACGTGGCTTTTCTAAAAAGGAAGCATTACCTTTGACAAACAGGTATCTGTGCAAAACAGTAACAAAATAAACATCAAGAAAGTTCTTGCTGCATCTGAAAATCTCTTCTTTATAACACTCATGTTTAAAAAATACTGTCATGGGAAAAAACCCAAAACGCAAAAAAATACTTTCATGGTTCTTTATAGCTCTCATATTTTTCTATCGAGGTATAATTTACATATAGTAGAATTCACTCTTCTTGGCATACACTTTTGAATTTTAACAAATGGACACAGTTCATATTTTGAAAATTGATCTTTTCTTTCACTCCAAGTACTTTATGATTTCATGGTCATTTAGGGATTATCACTTTTTTCAAGATTTTATTTATTTTAGAGAGAGAGTGAGCAAGAGAGAGAAAACTTGAACAGGGACAGAAGCAGAGGGAGAAGCAGATGCCTCTGCTGATCAGGGAGCCGGATGCGGGACTCTATCCCAGGACTCTGGGATCATAACCTGAGCGGAAGGCAGATGCTTAACCGACTGAGCCACCCAGGCGCCTCACGGATTACCATTTTGAATTGAAGAGATTGTACTACAGCTATTCAGAATTTCATGATTTTAGTGATTTCCAATGTTTTCACTTTGTGCCTAGTAGTGTTAATATATGTTAAGGAATTCAGTTTTCCTAATTTCAGTGCCTTAGCTTAGCCTTTATCATTTCTGGCCTCAACCATTATATCAACCTGTGCGTTGGCTTTGCTGTCTTCGTGGGAATTCCTTTCTAACTCATTTTCCACGCTGCTTCTGCTGCTGGTGGTCTTTCTCAGGTACAGAAATGGTTGTCTTAATCCTCGGCTTAAAATCTCTCATTGGTTCCAATTGCCTTTAGAACAAAATACATAACCTTTTCCAATCAGAGTCTTTGTGAGTTGCTTCCTGCCTTGCGTCTTGCTTGCCTTCTCACCCTCCCCTTCTTTTGCATTTGCCTTTCTGCACTGAGTGCACATTCCCAGATACGCCACGTTTTCGGTCATCTTGGTGCTTTGGTGTGTTTCTTCCGACGAGCAGGCTTTTTTTCCCATCCGTGCCTAACTTCCCCAAACCTTCAGATGTGGCAGGGTGCCCCCTTGGTACTCTCTGCTCATACCTCTTTGGTAGGGCTCTCACTGTGGGCTTCTTCACTGGCCCGCGTGCCTCCGCTGGACCCCGCGCTGCTTGGCATCAGGGAGGATGTCTGCTCTGGTGTCGCCACTGATTGGCACAAAATTGGATTCAAGTAAGCATTTAGAATATTTGTTCAATTAGTAGACTATGTAGTTATATGTAGAGTATGATGGCTGCCTAAAACCTACGATAGAGGTAGGGAAAAGAAAAATGTCTTATCCCGGTGGTGGGCCCCAGAATTCCTTGCATGGGGGAACTGCCCTGGGGACCCTGCCTTGACATCAAGCCCACTTAGGGATGTGAGTGTGGCTGTTAGCTAGGGCTGAGGGGTCGGGAGTGGAGGAAGCTGCTTGACAGGACACAAGGGAACCGATTTGTTGGTTTTGCTTCTAAGAGAAGGAGAGAGAAAAAAGGTGGAAAGGGAGGAATTGGAAAGATAAAGACCCCCACTGGGCTGGAAGATGGTGAGAAAGGCAGACTGTTCCTATTTCTAGTTCCCCTTTCGTATTTGCCCTGTGTGCCAGTCCTCTGCCTTTCTCTGGAAATCTTCACTGAAGTCTCTTCTACTCAGGAGTGCTTTCTGCCTGTGTTCAGGTTTTGTTACTGTCTTTTCTAGAACTCAGAGGACCCCCCAGTGGTTATGTCTGCATTG
Source organism: Enhydra lutris kenyoni (assembly GCF_002288905.1). Classification (NCBI taxonomy): domain Eukaryota; kingdom Metazoa; phylum Chordata; class Mammalia; order Carnivora; family Mustelidae; genus Enhydra; species Enhydra lutris. Next base: position 4,688,108 of record NW_019154104.1, read on the forward strand.
GTGTGGTATGGAGCAGAGGTGGTGCCTGAGAATATCAGCTCTCCTGGGAGCTGTTAGAGGCCTGGGGGGAGGGGAGGCTCTGGACTAGCACAGGCCCTGGCTCTGCCAGTTTGAGTCCCCTCAGTCTAGAGCTGGCAAGCCCCAGGTGGTGACTAGGATCCTACACAAGAGAACTGGAGATGAAGATACAGAAGGAGAGTGGTTCATGTTGAGGATGGTGGGCTTATAATCGCCCCTGCCTCTGAGACTTTCCCTCTTGTAGGTCATGATAGAAGAAGAGTTTTAAAAAGAGGAAAATGGGGGCACCTTGGGTGGCTCAGTGGGTTAAGCTTCTGCCTTTGGCTCAGGTCATGATCTCAGGGTCCTGGGATCGAACCCTGCATTGGGTTTTCTGCTCAGCAGGGAGCCTGCTTCCCTACCCTCCCTGCCTGCCTCTGTGCTTACTTGTGATCTCTCTCTCTCTGTCAAATAAATAAATAAAGGCTTTAAAAAAAAAAACAAAACAGAAAGAGGAGAATGTATATAGTATTGTGCCGTGACCTATTCATACCAGTACTTGGAAATTAGAAGTCATTGTTGATTTCTTTAATGGTGAAGGTGCTAGAAAGGGGAAGGTGAAACTAATTGCTGAAGAATAGGGAATTTGAGCCAGGACTGAAACTCCTTGCTTTACCAAAAATGGGAACTTTTTTATTAACTCGTTAGGCTTTGTTTCCCCCCCCCCCCTTATTTTTTAATTGATGAGATAATGTCTCAGAGAGGAAGACAAACCTGAAAAGTACCTGAAAGTTCGATAAGTGTTTTCTGTGGACAGGACTGTGGTGTTTAAGCTTTCTAAGCTGATGTTCTATAGCTCACAGATGTATAATAAATTGTGGTTTAATTATTTCGGTTTCAGCTGCAGCACGCTCTTTCCCTACTTCCTACTGCACTCACAGTTGAATCTCACAGTGCTGCTTTCTGTAATTGTTCTCCTTTTCTTCCGAGATGAAAACAGTCACAAAACCATTGACAGGGTCACAGTACACGGCTGCAGTGTCTTGTAGATACTGCTCTTAATGAGGTGTTCCTCGATAGCGACAAACAGGGTTCAAAGCTGGATCATTCTGTTAATTGCGTTTCCTTTTCATGCTCTGATTTCATGCATATAGCTGTGATTATAGTCTCAGAAGACTGATTCATCAACCCAAATGACACCTTACCACTTCAGAGTGGGACGTAGAAGCAACTACACAAAACACTTGCGTTTGCTAGATTAGTGCATTTTTTTCCTTTGGGGTGAGGGTCTCGAGTCAAAATTGGGTTGCTGGGTGAATATGGCCTTAGGAAAACGGGAGTTGGCTGTGTGCTCTGTGAGTGAAAGGCTTAGTAAGGCCATCTCTGGGATAGGGGTGTTGCTTCCTAGGGGACGTGATGTTTGAAGCTGGTAATCAGAATGTCCCTTGGAAAGTGCTAGAAACACATTACCCAACTTGGCATTCTGTTTTTTAGTTTTCATTTTTTTCTGGTCTATCTTTTGTTATCCATTCTTTAAATATTTTAGTTCTTTTGATTAGCATAGTTCAAGTTCTGTGCTGCTTATACTGATTTTTATCTCATAAGGTGACTTTGTGTAGATCTCATTTCATCCCCCTGTACATCTTAGCCAAGCTGGTTTCTGAGGCGTTTTACTCTTAATTCAGTGCGCTGCTTCTCTGGTGCTCCCTTCGGAGACCATTTGTGTCCAGTAGAAAGGCTATATATAATCTTTTTTTCCATCCTTTATATCTCCTTATTCTTCACTCTGTCTCTTAATCCTTTTCTCTAACCCTTTCTATCCTGTGTTTAACCTCAATGGAAGCCTCTGGCTAAAATAAAAATATAAAATAGGTCCTCATGTGATTGCATCGGTGCTTGGCTCCTTGGTGGTCTCTCGGATGCAAAAACTCGGGCATAACATCCTGGACCCCATTATTTATCACTTCCGACCTTCTCTCTCATCTGACTGCTAAATTGGAAAAATATTTCATATGATTCTTTCCCATTTTCACTCTATTCCTTCCTTCCTTTTTATATGCTTAAATAGAATTATCTGTATCCATTGTTTTTAAGGATGTTGTTTTGTTTATCTGTCTCCATCCATATACCCTGACCTCCCAGCCTTGACTTGAGGATAAAACCCATGACTCAGGAACAGCCAAATGGAAGAGATTCTTAGGGCAAGGTTTGTGTAGTTGGGGTGCGGGAGGGGAATGTAGAACCTCCTGCTCTCTCAGGGAGCGCCACCATCCCAGCACCTCTGTGTGTGCAGCAACCTGAGCTTCTCAGATCCACTGTTCAGGGGTTTTTCTGGAGGTTTCTTGATATAGGCATGACTAGTTAAATCATTGGCCATTGGTGATTAACTTAATCTCTAGCCTCTCTCCCTTCCAGGGAGGAGGCAGAGGGAGGGTGGGGCTGAAAGTCCTAGGTCTTTCTAACAGCCAACCCCCATCGTGAAGCTATCTGGATCCCCTTAGCCCCCAGTCTTCTCAGCGTACAGAAGACACTGTTAGCACTCTTGACAGTCCTAAGCTTCAAGGTGCTGTGTGCTGGGAACCTGGACAAAGACCAGATAAATATTTCCCATTGTACCATGTTTGACTGCATTGGTAATGCAGGGGTTTTGGGGGGCATTATTTCTTTGGATTCTATACACTGTTCATTTTTTTTCACTTTTTCTCTGGCTCTTTTCTTCCTATATCCTCACTCCTGGTTTTCATCAAGACTTGCCCTTCTTTCTGTGTTGTCTCCCGAGGGCTTTCTTCTTAAAGTGTTTGCTCTTCTAATAAATTTTTTTCTTCTCTGCCCTTCAAAGTTCTCTGGGATCCCTGAAACAAAAGACAAATGAACAAGAGAAAAGCATGTACATTTATGTAGCAAATTGTATGTGACATGGGAGGCTTCATAAGGAAATGAAAACCCAGGAGACATAAACTTAGCATTTTCATGTTAGGTTTGATGGCATGGAGGGTCGGAGAACAGGGGTATGAGAGGGCAAAGGTATGAGATAAGTGTAGTAACCTGGGAGAAACTTACTAGCAAGAGACCTGTTTGTTCAGATTCCTCCCTGTGTCCCCTGTCCACAAAAATAGGGATGCTCCTTTCTCTGGGTCTGGCAAGGGGACCTCTCGTAGGAAAGTGTTACGACTTGCTTCAGGCGGAGGTCAAAACTCCTTCCTTTAATAGTGAAGGTGCTAAAAAATGGAAGGCTGCTGAAGGTCCCTTCAGTTTAAAATAGTCAGTATGCCAAGGGGCTGTGTTTGGCAGGTAGTGTGTTCTAAACCCCGTCAGCATGCTGCCAGACTTCAGTTCCTTGTCTACAACTGTCTACACGGCAGCCTTTTCGGGATGCTCTGCCATCACTCCAAAATCAGTGTTGAAACCCCAAAACTTCCCCTTTCAATCTTCCCTTTCAACTTCCCCTTTCAACAAAATTCATTAGTAACATTACCATTTACCAGACTTTCATTTCTTGTACTTTTTTTTTTTTTTAAGATTTATTTATTTGAGCAAGAGAGAGTACACATGTGCAAGTGGAAGGAGAGGGAGAGGAAAAGAATCAGACTCCACACTGTGCAGGGAGCCCCCAGTGGGGCTCAATCCCAGCACCCTGAGGTCACAACCTGAGCTGAAATCAAGAGTTGGACACTGACTGAGCCACCCAGGGGACTCCATGTCTTATACTTTAGATATGGGGCCAGTGGGGGAGGGGGAGAAACAAAGTTCAATTTATTTATCTTTGAAAGTAGGGACCCTGCCCTATTTGCTTTTGTGGTCTCAGCAGCCAAGTCAGGTGTTCAGTGTTTCTTGAGCTGGACATTGCAGTGATTCTTAGGCTCCTTCTTTCCTCTTTGTTCTAGTTTCTACTCAGACCAGATTCTTGTTAACACACATCCAGTTGATTGCATTAAGCTCTCCCCCTTTCAGCTCTCGTCTTTCCTTGCTGCCGTCCACGTGGCACACTGCTGCCAATGCAATTCTCTAAAACCTTGTCAGGAGCCATTACCGCTTATGGATTCAAGTCAAACTAATTAGTCTGGCGTTCTAGGTTTTGAATCAGCTAGTTTCGTGTACCCATTTGATATAGTACTTTTACTGTTTTTCCCACATAAGCCCATCATAGCTAATTAGGACAGTCCTCTTCTGTACTAGTCAAGTACTTATTCCGACTTATGCTTTTTGCTCCACATAGTCTTCTAGCCCAGAAGTCCCTAGCCTTTCTCACATTTTCAAATCCTGTTTCTTAAAGACCTAGCAGCTGGCTCAGGTGTGCATAGGTACCCAGTGAGTCTTTGTTCAATGAGCAAATGAGAACTTGTATTCTCAGTGAGCATTTTTAAGTAGTTTTACGTGATAATGATATTCCCCTTATTGTCCATAGACTCCATAATCCTTTCTAATAAATTATATTTCTTGTAGCTTATTGCAAGTTTAATAAATGATTAATCCATTGAATAAAATCTGGCATATGAGTACCTCACTCATATGCTAACAACTTACTTTAAATGGCCTCAGAAGCATTATTCTTTATTTCCACTTTAATTGTAAAAGTGCTTTAAATTAAACCTTTTCTTAGCTTTAATACAAGTGAATTATTGGATCTAATCAAATGATTTCAGCACATGCTCTGGGCAATTACATTTGTGCAGCTTTGCAGAAACTATGGTAACAGAATGAAAAATGTGTTTTTCCTGATTGTTTTCCTCCACGAGATTGGGAAGTTCTGACTTAAACATATCAACTTAAAAGAAATGGTCATAGATAATATGCATTACGAATTACCTTTGACGGTAGAATTGCCTAGAAAGTTGGCTAAGAAGCCATTTATCACTCATAGGTTTATGGCTCAAATCCTGGGAGAAAACATCAAGGAATAACAATCGGGAGGTTTTCAAGGTCTACTTTAGGCCTATTTATATTATCTATTTTTTTAAGCCACAAACCAGGATTATTTTATAATAATAGTAGAACAAGCAACAAAACTATTTAAATTTGGGAGAAAAGACAATTATCTGGTTTTTCTAAATTTCTTATTTAAAAAATTATATTGGCCATATTTTTCTACATAGCACATAACCATATTATTTGAGGAGCCAAAGAAATCCAGTTGTAGTGTTAAAAAACCAAGTACTTTATATTCATTGTGTAAGACAAGATTTTACCTTTAAGAGCTATTAATAATTCGAACTGTTTTCTAAAGAGAACCTGTTAAACATTGAAATTCATTTGAGTTTTGGCAAACATTTTAAAAAGATTGGCTTCTTATAAAAGAATTTGTGAAATTCAACTTTAAAAGTGATTTCCTAACCAGGAAGAACACATTCTAGGATAATAACACCAATGAAGAAGTAAAGGATTTTCCATTGGGTAGTTTCTAATATTTTAATAAGAAAAAAATTAGCAAGAACTGCTTTAGGAAAGCATTACAACTCTTCATACCCATCTTTTTGAAATGAATAAACTGAATAATATGTTGATGTAAAAAACTATAAATGCTTTTGATGAGAAGAGACTGTCTGAGCTGATTAACTGTAGAGATAGGCCTAACATAGACCTTGAAAAGTTTAAAAAGCATTTTCTTTGTTTTAATCCGCGCTTACTCACATTTAACACCTCAAGCATGACAATAGCTGCAGATAGAACAATTGACGCGACAGTACTATTATGTACCAACTAAGTAGCTCTAGTCTAAGTTTGTTGATATTCTTTGGTATTATTTTATATATTTGTGAAGAGTTTTCAAAGGCCTTGTTTCTGTGGGAAGGAGTTTATCCTTTTAGTTGGGAATTAGGAGTTGAGAGTAAGGTTTTGGTGCCATGGTCCTTCTAGCCAGAAATCCAGAAATGCCCAAACTCTGCCCAAACAATAAACTCTTACCGCCAGAGTCATGAGGGGACTATCTGCAAGAAACAGTAGCCCATGGGACTCAAGAGGGCCACCTGAATAAAGGCTGCAAACTGCCAGCACATTTGTGTAGGACTCTCCTTGAAAGTGCCTTGGTGCAAGTAGTTCGGGCTTAAGGCCTAAGTCAGGACTCCTGCTTCCCCCTCAACCTCATCTGATCACCATTTAGGACCAGCATACAGAGGTGTGTGAATTAGAAGGTTGGAGGGGAGAACAAACAAGTAAGTGAACACCCAGTCCCAGAGGAACCTCTGGCTCTGCTTTGTTGACTGCTGTATACAGTAGTCTCCCCACCTTATCCTTGGGAGAAACGTTTCAAGACCCCCAGCAGGTGCCTGAAACCATGTATAGTACCAAATGTCAATATACTATGCATTTTCCTAGACATACATACATACCTATAATAAAATTTGATTGATGAATTAGCCACAGTAAGAGATTAACAACAATAATAATCAGGACAGTCAAACAATATACTGTAATGAAAGTGTGAATATAGCCTCTCTCTCTCTCTCAGACTATCTTACCGAACTGACCTCACCCTTCTTGTGATGATGTGAGATAATAAAATGCTTTCGCCATGAGTGGAGGTGAGTGATGTGCAGGCATTGTAACACAGTGTGACCTTCTGAGAGCGCAGCAAAAGGAGGGTCCTCTGCCCCTGACAGCTAGCGAACTGCGGGGAAGTGAAGACTTAGGTAACGGCCCAGGGGAAGTGCAAGAGAATGGCCGTTGGTCCGCGGTGGCTCAGGCCAGCCCAAGAGTTTGAGGCAGGAACACAGACCCTGTGTGGAGACTGTTATTTTGACACAGTGACACACCCCGCCCCCCTCCCCCGTCCTGCTAACTGTGCCCAATCAGGATTTTGGACTCCTGCATAATTAGGTTAGTAACTGCTCTTACCTGTGGAGAGAACTAGACGGGAGGGTAAGGTGGGCAGAGGCAGGCCTGGCCCAGGAAAAGGAGCTCCTGCAACCACAATAAAGTGGCGTTTATTTTCACATAGGAAGGAAAACAATGGACAATCCTGTCTCTCAGTTGTAAAGGCTTATTTATGGAATAGTCTGGCCCTTGGCGTGGAGTAGCTTCTCAGCATCTGATGAGGGTACATTTTGGACTTCGCTCCCGCATGTAATGACTCAGAAATGCAGATTTCTGTAATTGGCTGATGTTTACTTCACCTCTGGGTGAAACACAGTATATAAATATTTTAAGTCTTGTTCTAATGAATGTTGGTGCTGTTGCCGGGAAGTTTGAGCTCTTAATCTGAGGTTAACAATTTAATTAAGAGAAATGTACTTTATTTTTAGACTTTCATGTTCAAAGGCATCTACTTATTATAACAAGTGATAGCATAGAAATGAGAATGATTTAGACACCTAGACTCATAGGCTCAAATATGTGCTTGTCAATGCTGAAGATTCTATACAGTAATCCTATTTGCCATTTGTTTTTATGTGTTTTGTTGTTAACACAATGAAAGAGATCTTTATAACTGATAAATTTCTCCCCCATGCCTGAATATTGGTAGAGCTTCCTACTGATCTGTTTCTGTATGTCTGATTACTCACTTTGCCTAACAGACGTAATGTAAAAGAATTATTGGGTATTAAATTGAAGACCCCTGAGATGAACTTTTATCAGATCACCTTTTTCATATTTATTTTATTCTTTGCAGTTAACTTGCTGGGGCAGCCGTTAAAATAGAAACTTTGTAATTGCAGGGGAAGAGAACCTTTCCCTCCTTTTCTTCTAGGTTCTTTGGCTGGCCTAATAATTAAATTGGCATAACACAAATTAACGGGGGGAAAAAAACATTTAATTTTGTATGTCCAGGAGCCTATAGAAATATGAGACTCAAAGAAGTCACCAAAGTTAGCTTTGTGATAAATTGGTAAGACTGAAGAGTTTGGGTTTATAGCAAATTAGTGAGGAAGTAACAAAGTTTGTTTATATAGCTTTCTGGGCCCTAAATCCTCTATTTCTGGTCATAAAGATGCCTTCTACTCTCCTGGTACAGGGAGGATACCTTTCAAATGAGAGACTTGTTTCCTGCTTTTTGGATGGGGGGCAAAGGAGGTCAGTGTCCTTCTTTCTCTGGCTGTTTCTTAAGTAACTTTATTTCAAAAGAATCAGCATGCTGTAGTGGCATATTGGGGGTGGCGTATTCTTCCTTTCATCCTGTTGACTGTATGCGGGAAGACTTTTGTTTCTCATAATTTCAGAAAAGACCCCCTCCTGGAGAATTCCTTTGCAGAAAACAACTGTAAAACCTGGATTTAATATAAAAAGCAACTATTTAAGGCACTTGTGAGTGGACAGAAGCAGATAGGCTCTACTGGGGAGTATATATTTGGAGGAAGGAAGGAAGGAAGCTATAAGGAGCAACTTGCCTTTTCACTGATTTTAGCTTCAGGCTAAGTACAGTCTGTGCTCTGGACTCTGGTGGAAAAACAATAGTTTCTCTGGCCAGGGAGACTAGAAAACTGAAACCAGAGAGCCCTGATTACTGAAGATAGTAGAGAAATCCCAGAAGAAGAAGAGCCAGAGGAGGGGGAGTCCTTTGTGAGCTCACATCTCTTACTGACCTTGGAGCCATGCATGAGTACAACAGACCAGAACAGCTCAGCTAAAGACAAAAAAATCTGAACTGGACTGGAGCTGCCGCCTAAGAAGAAGAGTTGATAGTTCAGGCCAACCCAAGATATTTGCCAGCTAAAGAAAAGAAACAACTCTCACTGGAGAAAAAAATGACAATTTCATAGTCTTCACAAATTAACATTTCTGCAAGCCATAATTACCCTATGTATGGAGAATCCAGAACATGGAACATATCCGAAGAGGAAGATAATCAGCTGAGTCCCGCCCTGAGATGAATGGGGTATTAGGGCAGTAGCAGACAAAAGTTTTAAAGCAGCTGTTATAATATGCTCAGTGAAATAAAATGCCATGCTCTCGGTGAGTAACAAAACAAGAATAAATAGAAACAGTGGAAAAGAACCAAATGGAAGTTCTAGAATTAGAAGATACAATAGTTGAAATAAATATTCAGTAGATGGATTTAACAGCTGAATAGAGGTGCAGAAGGAAAAGTACATGAACTTGAAGATAGAGCAATATAAATTAATTTGAAGAACAGAAAACATATTGGAGCAAAAAATGAACAGTTTCAGGGACCTTTTAGGTTGTATTAAACAATCTAACATGCATGGAAATGGAATCTCAGAGGACAGAGAGAATGGGATAGAAAAAAAAATTTTGAAAAGTTAAAGCAGAAATTCCCCAAATTTGATGAAAAACAAACTGACAGATACAAGGTACCAGTGAATACCAGGCTGACTGAAACCAAAGAAGTCCACATCGGGACACATCATGGCAAAATTTGGAAAGCCAAAGATAAAGAGCAGATGTTGAAAGCAGTAAGAGAAAAATGATAACATTTCAAATAGAGGAGCAATGATCCATTTAATGACTGACTTCACCTCAGAAACCACAGAGGCCGAAAGAGAGTGAAAGAACATGTTTAAAAGTGCTGGAAGGAAAGAAAAAGGCCTGTCCTCCCAGAATTCTTTATCAAAGGGAAGTATCCTTCAGAAATGAAGAGGATTCCAGAATTAGTGGTGCCAGTGACACAACTGGGAGTAGACTAAAAACCACGGATGTGTACCCTTTAAAGGGGGAAGTTTTATGGACTGTACCTCAATGAAAAAATTTAAATGAAGGCAAAGACTTTTTCAGATAAAACTGGAGAATTCTGTACTACAGGCAATGTCAAAGGAAGTTCTTCAAGGCTGAGAAAAACTTATACCTGATAAAATTTAGGATCCTTGAAAAGATAAAAAAGATGATCAAAAATGATAAATACCTACAGAAATGGAAAAGCCTCTGTCTTTCCTCTTATTTTCTTTATAAATCATATAAGTTGTACATATATAGCATATTTAGAAGATACTAACTCCATTTAATATGTATCTGTATTCCATGAAGAATGATTGCAAAGTTTCTTTATTTTTAGGGAAATGGTACAGTATTAATTATAAGAGGACTGTGAGTAATTAAAGATGTATACTATAATCCTTAGGGCAATAGCTACTCTAATAACGCAAAGAAGTAGTGCTAAAATCCCAATGTGAAAATTGAAATGAAATCTGAAAAAGCATTTAAATGGTATTTTTTTGTTGTTGTTTTAAGTCGGAAAAGTAGGAACATGGGAACAAACAATAGAAAAGACAAGTGAAGGGGCGGCTGGCTGGCTTGGTCGGAAGAGCTTGCGACTCAATCTTGGGGTCATGAGTTCGAGCCCCATGTCAGATGTAGAAATTATTTAAATAAATAAAACTTTAAAAAGAAGAAAAAAGAAAAAAAAGCAAGTTGGAAACAAATAAGAAAATAAAATGGTTGACCCAAATCCAACCATCTCAACAATTACATTAAAAATTGTTAATAGATTAAATTCAGTGGGTATAGAGTTTGTTTTGCAAAATTAAAAAAGTTCCAGAGATCTGTTGTAAACATATATGTTGTAAACATATAATTAACACCACTGTATTATACACTTAAAAAGGGCTAAGGTGGGAAATTTTATGTTATGAGGTTTTGACCATAATTTTAAAAAATTTTAATTTTTCATTTAGTTAAACTTTGGAAGGACACTGAAATCACTTATCCCTCTGAAACTTTTAATTCTAGAAGTTCCTAGTTGGGTCTGTTTTTCTTGAAGTTGTAGACCCAGAGCATTGTTTATTCACAAACACTTATAATAATGCTTAGTGGCATAGGAATCTCTGTACAGAGTTAACTCAGTGAATCCTCATCACAACCCTATGAGGTAGGTATTATTTTATTTTCAGCCATTTTATTATGGATATTTTCAATTATACAGAGAATTTGGAAGAATGACATGTTGAACACTCTTACACTAACTATCTAGATTCTGTAATTAACATTTTATCTATTTGTGTTATCACATATCTAGCCATACCTATATTTATCCATTAATCCATCCTATTTTTTTAATGCATTTCAAAACAAATTGCAGACATCATTATGCTCTGAGATGCTCTGAGGGCAGTTATTTTTATTATCCTCATTTTATACTTTTATATTAGAGGGGACCTGAGATGCAGAAAAGTTAAGTAATTTATGTAAGGTCACATGGCTTTTAAGTGGTAGAACTAGGATTTGGGCCAAGCCCGCCTTAACCACATCTACAGAATGATGGTTCACATAATATTAATGGGTATCACCATAAAAAATAATTTTGTGATCCAATAAATTTGACACGTACAATATTTCAGTTTTGAAGATTCCCATGCAGATTTTCATCTGTGCAGTTCAGCAGTAAAGCAACCCGATTAACTTTGTTTAAGCCAACCATGTCAAGTTTATTTGACTTGAAAGCATGTTTTCCACCCAAATATAACATCTATTAACATCTTGTAGGATAAGACCAGAATCAAAGGAATATACTTTGGAAAATACTCCTTCATATGGTAGCCTAATTTTGTTTATTTAGGACAGAATATGTTTTTAAAGAGTTTATACTTTTTAAACAAATTTTAGAGCTAGCAGAGATCTTAGAGTTTATTGAGACTGTGCTTTCATTTCAGAGATGAGAGAACTGAGACACAGGGTAGTTAAATGACTAATGTAGGCTAAGTCATGTGCCGGTGCATAGTGGCAGAAATGGGAGTAGAGGGGTGCCTGGGTGGCTCAGTCGGTTGAGCGTCTCTCTTGATTTTGGCTTAGGTCATATCTCAGGGTTGTGAGATCAAGTCCCACATTGGGCTCTGTGCTCAGTGCGGAGTCTGCTGGAGATCCTCCCCCACTGCCTCTCCTGCTTGTGCTCGCTCTCTCTCTAAAATAATCAAAATAAATCTTTAAAAAAAAAAAAAAGAAGGAAGGCAACGGAAGTAGAATCCAGCTTAGATGCTGGGGATGTATTTAGTGGACACTCAATAAATATTTGTTAAATATATGAATATGTTGTCTAAATCTCTCCAGTTTTCTTTGTACTGCATATCTAGCTACATACTGGAATTTGTGCTTATTTTCAGATTATCTTGATCAGTAGTCTCTTAACACCTCATTTTTATGTTAACTTTAGGTACAAATGATATATAGCTACTAAATTCTTAAAAAGTTTTCCTGTAATATATAACACACAGGAAATTGCACAAAACATAGCTATATAGTTTAACAAATAGTTATAAAGTGAACCCTGGCTTAACAACCAAAGTCAAGTAATAAAACATTGCTGGTATTTAAGAAGCCGCTATGGGCCCCCTCTTGTTACTAATTCCCTTAATTATTTCTTTTTTCTCTTCCTTTTTTTAGCTAATTTAACTGGACATGCCGAGAAGGTGGGGATTGAAAATTTTGAGCTCCTCAAAGTCCTAGGAACTGGAGGTAAGTCTTTAAAAAAATTTTTAAACTAAAAAAAGTGTTTGTTATCTTAAAACAAAGGACTCATATCCTCAATATGGAAGTCAGTTAAAAATTTAAAAGCGTAAGAAATCCAATAGGAGAACTGTCAAAGAACATGAACAAATGATTCATAGAAGAAATACAAAAGGGAAAATTTGGAAGAATTGGCAAGGATTTAGGAAAACCAATTTCTTTTACCCTGCTGTTGGGAATGTAAATTAGTTCAATCTTTATATAGGACACAATACTAAAATCACTAACATTTATAGAGAGCCTGTGACTTGCCAAGTACTCTGTGAAATACTTTATTCTGATTAACTCATTCTGTCCTCACTCCACTGTATTCATATCCAGTGGTCATCGTGTTTAATAATGGAAAACCTAAGACCTTCAGAAGCCTTAACAATATGAGTTTGATTAAATGGAACATGGATCTTTATGTTGTGTGATCTATACAGTTGGAATGAGATGATCTGTATTTAATATTTTTGAAAGTTCTCCATACTTTAATAAGTTTAAAAAAAAAAAAAGCTACAGAAGAGAATGTACAGTATACCATTTCTGTGAAATAAAAAATGGTAGAATCAGTGTCTCCACGTACGCTTGACCCTTGAACATTGCAGGGGGTTACGGGCAGCAGTCCCCTGCACTGCTGGAAATCTGTGGGTAACTTTTGATTCCCCCCAAACTTAACTACTAATAGCGTCCTGTTGACTGGAAGCCTTACCGATAACATAAACAGTGAATTAACACATATTTTGTATGTTGTGTGTCTTCTATACTGTATTTGTACAATATAGAAAGCTAGAAAAAAGAAAATGTTACTAAGAAAATAATAAGAAATAGGATATATATTTGCAGTCCTGTATTTTTCCAGAAAATTCCATGTATAAGTGGACCGTGCAGTTCAAACCTATGTTGTTCCAGGGCCAGCAGTCTAGGCGTTTATGTAAAATCCTGTGGAATATACACCAAAATGGTAACGGTCTCGGCTGTTGGGATTTGCGATGATCTTGGTTTTCCTCTGTGCCTCTTGAGTTTTTGCTGCTGCTGTTCTTGCTGCTCAAGAGGCAAGGCCTCCGGGGGGTATAGCCCATGTGGTTGCAGCGATCCCCACATTTGGAAGGGCCCCATGTTAGCTGTAGTGCTCTGTGGTCACTGTTGCGAGATTCTAAATGACTCATGAACAAGGCACCCCACACTTCGGTGGTTTTGCAGCAGGCCTACCGGTCCCATAGCAGGTCTTGCCAGGAGTGCACCTCCTCTGCTCAGCTCTCCCTCTGGAGTGTGATGCTGTGCAGTTACACCGCGGTGAGAACTGGACACTCTTATTTTCCATCCTCCTGGTAGAAGTGAAAGGAGGATTTTCATTTCTCCCCCCCATCCTCAGCAGGCCTGTTGTCTCTTTCCCCAGAAGCAGGGAGAGAGCCTCAGAGGACAGAATATTCTTCTTCCCCAGTAGAGTTTAGCTTCACGCCCTCAGGGGCCTGTATTCTTTTCTAGATTCACAGCCCCTGACAGGAGAGATTGCCGCTGTCCATATGAGGGGATCTGCCCATACTTTCCGCAGGGCCAAGCCTTCTAGCAGTAGAAAAATCTTTTCTCTCGGCTTCCAGAATCAGTCCCAGGCCTCCCATATTCATGCACATGTCATTTGTCTTTAGGTCATCTGGTGTTGAGCCTTCATGCCTAGGGCCTTGCCATGCAAGCTCTTCGTCATCTTCCTGAGTACCTCAGCTTGTTGTGTGGAGCCGGCTTCTCCAGCTGCCCGCAAACAAGCCCTGTGATTTATTTTCATCAACTAAGTGTCTTATTGTCAGGAAGAGCATCGTATAATTGTCAGCTTGGGAGATTTTACTGTGCATTCCCTCCTTCAGATCATTTGTAAACATGTATTTTTAGAGCAAACTAGCCTCATCCTACCATATCCCTAAGAAATCATGCTTTCAGAATACCAAAATAATGTATTTTGTCCTTATGTTTGCTTCCTCTTTCAAAGGCAGTATCGACTCAAAGGAGAAGAAGGGTCACAATTGTACGGGGACTGGATTTCCTTAGAAATAGTGCTTGTGCTGCCTTGTCAAAGGATTTTTCAGGTCAATTTATGCTGTAGCCGCAGAATTTGTTTTATCTGCATGGTTTTTATTCTAATAGCCCTATTGCAGTGTAATCACATGCCTTATTGTTCATCCATTTAAAGTGTACAAATCAGTGGCTTTCGTATATTTACAGAGTTGTGCAATCATCACCACAACCAATTTTAGAACATTTTCCTTACCTCAAAAAAAACCTGTGAAACCTTTGTCTATTACCTCTCAAGATTCACCATCCTCCCAGCTCTAAACAACCACTAAACCTACTTTCTGTATCTTTTTATTTGCCTATTGTGGACATTCATGTAATTGAATCATGTGGTCTTTTGTGTCTGGCTTCTCTCACTTAGCATAATATTTTCTAGCTGAATCTACCTTGTAGCATGGATCACTGCTTCTTTCCTTTTTATGGCTAAATAATAGCCCACTGTGTGGATAAACCACATCTTGTTTATCTGTTCATCAGTTGCTGGGTTGTTTTTTCCCTTTTAGCTATTATGAACAATGCTGCTCTGAGTGTTCATGTATGAGTTTTTGGGAGAACATAAGTTCTAATTTCTCTTGGTTATATATTAGTACTGAATTGCCATTTCAAATGATAATTTGATGTTTAATTTCTTGAGGAACTATGGATTCTTTTCTAAATGGCCACACCATTTTACATTCCACCAGCAGTGTGTGAGGGTGTCAGTTTCTCTGCATCCTTACCATCATTTGTAGCTGTTCTTTTAGAAGATAAGTTATAAAAATCAGACTAAGATCATGTTTTATTCCAGATATCATCAAAACCAAAAAACTTTTATTTAATATTATTAGATAACTTCTCTGAAGCAAAATAGATGTGGAATCTATAAATCTTCTCAAGCCACTATTAAAATGTGATATTAATTTTCATCACTGAATTTTATAGCATGTAACAAAAGCCATGAAACGAATTCTGTTCCTTGATCTGTCAATTTCATATTTGGCAGTATATTCCAAATACATAAGTAGAAATAGAAAGGCAGTGTATGTTCTCTTTCTGATAAGATGACAGCTTGCATATCCTGGAAAATCCCCCTCATTTTTAAACCCTTAAAGTGCTGGATAAAATGCCTCTAAAGAAAGTCTACTCGATGGTATAGGTCAGCTGGTAAGATTAAGGAAAATCCTTAGAATTCAGAAAGAAAGTGGGAGTAGAAATCTAGAGACTACATAAGCCCCCTGAAGGCAGAGGTTATTCTAGAAAATTCTGCCAATGAATTGTGAGCTAGTTCTTTGGAGTTCCCATTTTCATGCTTGGTCTGAGAGATATCATCTATGACTCCTGAGAGGTAGAGAAGGCTACTGCTATGCAAAAGACTAAATAAGAAAATCCACCCCACAAAGGGAGCTGCAGAGAAAATTCTTCTGCCTCAGCACTGGTTCTGGGTGAAGAGAATTAAAAAATAAACAAAAGCCTTCCCTGAGCATTCAAAACTTAAGGCAGGCATTGTGCAGGTTTGCAGCTTGAATTTGTACACATTTGTATGATCCCAAAGAACAAAAAAATAGGTAAGAATTTAGTTTACATACCGAGTTAGTAGTATTCCCAAGTGCCTAGGAAAAGCAAATGTAAATCCTCTTTGGAAGAATGAACTTTTACCTAGACCATAAAGAAGTTTTATAGACATGATCTTAATTGCCAATGATCACAAGCATCCAAGAAGCAAGTCACCATGAGTGAAAGAAATAGAAACAAGACATAGCAAAATTAGACCTGCAGAGACTGTTGGAATTATTAGGCATGAAGTATGATATATATGTATATCTCGTTTTTAAAATTAAACAGAACTTTGATGCTAATATTAAGGAAAAACGACTTGCTACAAAATGACCAGACAGATTTTAAAGAGAACCAATAGTACTTCTAGAAGTGAAAAGTAATTCAAATTATAAACTCAGTTTATAGATAGTTTACTAGCAGATGAGATGTAGCTAAAGAGAATTAGCAAATTGAGAGGTGGATTTGAGGAAAATATGCAGAGTATGAAATGGAGAAAAATGAGGTGGCATTTATAAAAGGGAGATGAAGACAGAGAGAAGATACAGATTTGTCTAATCAGAATCCAAGAAGGAGCTAATAGGGGAGGAGTAGTAACTAAGAATTTACTAAGATTGACTGAAAATATGAATTCACAGATCGAAGGAACAGAACAATTTCCAAGCAGACAAATGTATGGAAAGTCTTACATGAATACATCATAGAGAAGGGGATGAGCACCAGAGACAGAGAGATTTCCTAAAAGCAGCTGGAACAAAAAGACTTATTTATATATATTTATGAAGGAAGAACAGTGATCAGACCGACGCCTTTTCAGCAGCAACCACAAAAGCCTTGGAAGAGAAAAACAGTACCTGCAGAATGCCTGGAGAAAACAGTTGTCAATTTAGAATTCTATACCCAGCCAAACTATTTTTTAGAAGTGAGGGCAAAACAGACATCCTCAGACATACAAAAGCTGAGTGTGTTTTCCACCAACACATCCTCACAAGGATTTCTAACAGATCTCATGTAGGAAGAAAAAAAGTAATCTCAGGAGAGTTTCTGAGATGCAAAAAGGTTTGGTGGGTAAAGAAAATCTAAACAACCATAGTTGTAATGTTGAAACCATGGGGTTAAAAAAAAAGAACTGAATCTTTGGGCAAAAATTGTATACAGTCTGGGAGCTGATAGGAATTAGTGTTCTGAGGTGTACTATTCCACAAACTTTAACATGCTCACAAATCTTGACATGTGTAAATTTCCAAACCAATTGAAGAAAGAATAGAAAACCTTAATATCCTATAACTGTTAAAGAAATGGGTAAGTAAAAATCTTCCTGCCAGGACAACACTTGATTCAGTTTTAAGAATGAGTTCTGCCGGATATTCAAGACATAGATCATTCTAATCTTCCTCAAACTCTTTCAGAAAATAGAAAAAGTGGGATTCTTCTTCTAGTTCATTGTGTGAGGCTAGTATAACTTTGATTCTAAAAACCACTAAGAGAATATGAGGAAGGAAAATTAGACACCAGTTTCCAGTATGTAAGATTTTTAATATCAAATTTATAAAATAAAACTTGGTGTATATTTTCTTTCAACACAATTAATACTTTATCCCGTTATCTAGCTCAGCTTTTTGAGTGGTGTGATCACAGGTCCTTAAGACAATTCTTCAAAGGTGGAGAAAGACTTTGTCAGTAATGTTTTACCTTGGCATTTTCATTTCATGCCTTTTCACTGTTGTGTTTTTGGTCTGTTGTTAGCTGTGGATGCTGCTTTTCCTTTTTGTCAGCTGATAATGTGCTTGCTCTTATAAGAACATGGAATAACTAAGATGTCAGTGTAGGTATTTCTGTATTTAAAATCACATTTTTGATGACTAAATGGAGTAGGTGGAAACTTTTCTTATGAATATAATAAAATCTCAATTTTTATTCAAAAATTTCACCACTAATCCTTCAGTTTCATTACCTTTTTAAGATAATTTTTTCCAGCACCAGTTAGAATAATAGAAAAGCCTCATCAGATGTCTTTATGTGTCATGCCAGGTTTTCTTTGGAAGTGAAACTGAAAATTCTTCTGATGAATTAATTTTTATGTATTTTGAACTATATAAAATGCTATTCATCCAATATCTTGAAGACTTTATGGAATATTACAATATCAAAGATTTGCTTTTGATCTCATACTCAAATGCATGTAATATTCATTTTAAAATCTCTCTGTGAGGGCACTTTGGTGGCTCAGTTGGACTCTCGAATTTCAGCTCAGGTCGTGATCTCAGGGTCATGGGATTGAGCCCTGTGTTGGCTCCTCGCTCCATGGGGGTCTGCTGTATTCCTCTCCCTCTGCTCCTCCCCCCACTTGCGTGCACGCTCACTGTCTCCTCTCTCTCCCTCTCTCTCTCTCAAATACATAAATAAAATCTTTTTAAAAAGTAAAAATAAAAATCTCTTTTTTATTCAGACTGTTGAATTATTTTTCTTTTCAGCTATCTTATTTCTGTTGGTCTGTCACTGACCAGTTTCCTCAGATAGAAACTTGGAAGTAATTTTTTATTTTTTTCTCTTTTGATTTCTTGTTTCTCACAAAAGCCTCTAATTTTTCCTTCACAATGACCCTTGGATTGACCTTTTCTGTTCCTAGTGCCGTCACTTGTATTACCTTATACATGGATTATTGTTAGGGCTTCCCTAGCTGTTCTGCCTTTCTGCAAGTTCTCTCTTCCATTTTGTGCATTTTATATATATTCTGTTGTAAATGATAATCAGCCTCATTAAAATTCGACATATTGTGCTATTATCCTATTTCAGAACTTATAGTGCTTTTTTTTTTTTTTTTGCAGTTAATTAATTCAAATCCAAGGCCTTGCCTTGCTTTCAGGCTTAGCTCTGTTTTCTCCTGTCTTTTTTGTCCATTTACCCTGATATTCCACCTACTTTCTAGTCTGGTTAATTTTCTTTTACTCCCCTACAGTTATGCATCCTTTCCCATATTCTGCTACTCTGCCTTATCTTATTCCCATAATCCTAGTGCTCCCCTTCTCTTCTGCCTGTCTAAATCCTGCTCAGATTGATTCATTATCTGAACTGCAGCACTCACAATCCTTTGTAGAGAACATAGCACTGAGTGGTTCTCTGAATTTTCCTTCATGTCTGCTGTTTTTCTTTTAGATTATAAGCTCTTGGGATCATCGCTATGTATTTTTCCACCTCTGTTGCCCTGCCTCATCTCCATAGCTCATAACAGTATGAAGCATTTTAGTTTAACAAGTATATAATTCATGTTCTTATCTCTAGCATTATTCTTGAGATTGATACTTCCAAGTCCAGGAAATAACTTTGATTCATCTTTTAGAATTACACTTGCCCCTTGAATAATGTGGGGTATGGGGTGCACATAATTGAAAACCCATGAATATATAACTTTTGATGGCCCAGAAACTTAACTACTAATACCCTCTTGTATTGGAAGCCTTACTGATAATGTAAATGGTCAATTAACACATATTTTGTGTGTTATATTATGCACTGTGTATTTAACAATAAGGTAAGCTAGAGAAAATGTTATAAAAATCATATGGAAGAGAAAATACATTTACAGTACTGTACTGTATTTAAAAAATTCATTTATAAGTGGACACTTGTAGTTCAAATCCATGTTCAAGAGTCAGCTGTATTTTGTTTCATGATGAAATTTTGGATTGTTTGTGAGAATACTGATTCTGTTTTTATTGCTCTCCTTTTCTGCTGCTTTATTTTTAACCATTTGCTTTCTCTGAGACATGTGTCCACGTATAGGTGAAGAAAGTCTTTAAGTGTACCCATTGTGTGGATTAGTATTTCTTTTTTTTTTTTAAGATGTTATTTATTTATTTGACAGAGAGAGATCACAAGTAGGCAGAGAGGCAGGCAGAGAGAGAGGGCAGAGCAGGCTCCCTGCTGAGTAGAGAGCCCGATGCGGGGCTCGATCCCAGGACCCTGAGATCATGACCCGAGCTGAAGGCAGAGGCTTTAACCCACTGAGCCACCCAGGTGCCCCTGGATTAGTATTTCTGATGCTTAGTGGAGCGTGATGGTCTTAGCTAAAAGATTTTAGTATTCTCTTTGAATTTCCTTTGTTTGTCATACATGATCCTAAACTTTGGAGATTTTTTGCCATTATGCCAAAAAGAATTTTTTTGCCATATAACCAACCATAAAGGGTGCAGCGGAGTTGATTTCCTCTTCCAGTTTTGGTGCATTCATAATCGTGAAGTACTTGGGTAGCCAGGATGCCATATATAATTCGGGTTTGAATCTTGAGGTTACCATTACCTACATGAGTTCCTTGGGTAAATCACCTGAACTCCTGAGAGCCTAAGTCCCTGTTGACATAAGTCAATAATACCGACCTCACAGTGTTGTTACAGGATTAGTAGAAGAATGGGTATGAATTGCCACTTGCTAGATGACCATCAGTTGTGGTTATTTATTGAATAGGAAACGCCACTGTAAAGCTGTACCCTAAATGAGAAAAACAAAATTATTTAGGACTTCTTCGTAGGGATAACTAGATTTTTCACATAGTCGTTCACTCTGTTAGCATATCTGGGAGTAAATTCAACTGAAGTTACCTTTTTTATTTTTGAGAGAGAGAGAGGGAGAATGCATGTGTGCATGAACGGGGTGGAGGTCAGGGGGAGGGGCAGAGGGAAAAGGGGAGAGGATCTTAAGCAGGCACCATGGCCAGCATGGAGGCTGATGCAGGCCTCAGTCTCAGGACCTTGAGATCATGACCTGAGCTGAAATCAAGAGTTGGTCGCTTAACTGACTGAGCCACCTAGGCGCTCCTCTGAACACCCTTTCTGTACTTTAGGTTGACATTCTTATGCTATAATATACAGAAAATGAGTAATAAAACATTTAGATTGCCTGACCTATAGTAAATGCTGTATAAACTTCAGCTGTTTATGTAACTGAAAGGGAAAGAAACCCAGCTTCTAAAAGAGCTAATATAACGCATTACCAAGGCCTCAGCTTAGCTTGATACATAAGTGACTGTTATTTCTGAACAAATATTTTATGATAAAGCCTAAAATATGTCCAGCAAGAGGGAAATACAACCACCACAGATCTCCCAGATTTCAGCTGACTGTTCCTGGTCTGTTCTCCACACTACAGCTGGAGTGGTCCGTCCTAAGTACAAAATTAGACCTGTTACTTCTCTATTTAAAACTTTCAGTTCAGTCCCATTGCATTTGGGATTCATTCATTCACATGTATTTATCAAGAGGCAAGTACTGTTTTGAGTGCTGGGGGTAGAGTAGGGAGCATTACCAAAAAAAAAAAAAAAAAAAAAAAATATATATATATATAAAATTTGAAAGTTTGTATGTGATATATATGTATATGTGTATACACACACACACACACACACATATCACATACAAACTTTCAAATTGAATAATAAGGATCTGGTCTTCATTTAATATAGAATTATTCCTGGGCTTATGAAACCATGGAATGAGTAGCAGCAGAATATAGGAAATCACAGTGCCTTGCCACCAAGAATATCTGATGAGCAGCAACTATTTATGCCTACCTCAGTCCCTGGTACCCTTATAAGAAGGTCACTTTTTCCTTGCTGTGTGGATTTTTTTTTTTTTTTTTTTTTTTGGACATCTAATCAATAGCAGATCTTTCAAGCTGTCCCATGGAAAGACTTATTTATCCAGTAGAGAGACTTACCTTTTGGTTACTTACCTCAATCTTAAGTGCTGTTGTTGAAATGGTGACTCTGGTAGTTCTTTACTCATTGTTCCATTGTCTCATTATTCCAGACTCTCTGAATATCATCCCTGATGGGACAGCCTTTTCTGTTTTTTATTTTTAATTTTTACTGCAGGGTTTTTAGAAACACATTTCATTTATTATATGAGTCATTTCTATTTCTCTTGGGTAATTTGCCACTAGAGGGTGCTAGAAATTGCACTAGGCAACTTACTGGTGAAATGATAGAGGGGGAAATTTGGTTCAAATCTTATAGAAGACTGTTTATGAAGTATGATGACTCAGTCATCATTTGTCACTTTATTCTCTTAAGTGTTTGGAAAGTATCCCTATTAAAATAGTACTTTTCAAAGCATGTATTCATTACATTGTCAAAATTGTTATTCAAACAAGTTTGTATCTGTGTCTGTATATACCCACTATGCCTTATGCTTCCATATAAACCTACAGTATTTATGGAAATCATAGAGGTTAAATGTCTTAGTGTTTTATGCCTTAATCATAAAATGATTCCATATATTGGTTGACATTTTCTCCCTAGTGTAAATACAATTGTCAAATCAAATACAATTTGATTTATTACTGATACTATCCTAAGTCATGTTTGTTAGAAGAGCCCAGGTCAGGGACTTAGGTACATGTGATTTATTGCAAGATGCTCTCAGGAGAGAGTGAGGAAGGGAGAAGTAGCAGGGGAAGAACCTAAACAGCATGTGGTCTAAGCTGGGGTCTTGATTCAGGCCGAGTCCATGGAAAGTTTTGGAGCCAAAGTGAGAGGCAAGCCTTTGTAGCTATGGTAGTCATTGACTGTAGGCTGTTGGGGCAGGGTATAGAACGGTGTAATGTAACCTCCTAGGTGAGATTGTGACTTCTGTCTACCTTTGGCCTTTCTCCGGAGGCAGAGGGAGGCAACTGTAGGCTATTAGCAGCTGGGGTATGGGTACCCCAGCCTGCAAAAGCGTGATCTGATAGACCACCATTCGCGTCTACTACAGATGATCATTTGCACTGGCCACTAAGGTATAAATGTGTAGCTAGGCAAATGGCTTGTTTGTTGAGGTATAAAGAGAATGATTTATGAATGTGCTTCTTAGTTGTTCTTATTTATTGTTTTTGTGTATTTTTCTTTTAGTGAAATTCTCTGGTAATACCATCCTTGGGTAATCATTTCCAAGTCCAGACCTCACAGTTGGACATGGTTTCCTTTGTAGCTTTTTCTTCCCTGTTGGACCAGAACCTTTGGTTTTCAAGTCATTTGGCACCAGGAGTAAGAAATGACCTGTGGTTTAAATGGATCATCCTTATGGAGATAGTCAGGAGTTGGCCATAGCCAGTTACATATATGCAGTTATGAGTTGGTTTAATGCATGTAGTGTTTTAGTGCTTTCTCTGAAACTTACAAAGTTTTGATCTAGAAGATTATTGTACAGTTAGTCTTTAATTACTCAAACTGATGCAGTATGCATAAATGGTACCTACAGGTGGTTAATCCTGTGACTATTTTACTTTCAACCTTTGTACATACTAAGTCTTTCTTCAATGTTGTCACCATCCCTGAGAAAATGTGCTGATTTCTGTTCCTGATTTAGCTCTACTACTGTTTCTGACCATTGAAGGAATTAAGCAAATGGGTCAAATGGCCCTGGTTAATTTAAAAACTGTAATTGGATTAAACCTAGAATGCTGGCACTTTTATTATGTCTCATCTAGATCCTCTTTATTATGCATCTTCTAGAAGATACAAATGTTTATGCCCCAAACAAATGGCCTACCTTGGTGCTTTTTATGAAAATTACTACTTAGGATTTCATATGTTTTTACTGTGTCTCTTTTGTTTACTTTTAATGTCTAGTTATTTAATCATGTTTTAGATTCATAGCTTTTCTTTACATGCTAGAAGAATAATCTATTTTAGTCAGTCTGTCTTCATTAATTTTAGAAATTTTGGGTGTTTCTGATTTTACAAATGAAAACAGTGGCCAATTCTAAAAAATAGTTAGGTTAAATGGCTCAAACTCTCCTTTTTTTCTTTTCTTTTCTTTTCTTTTCTTTTCTTTTATTTATTTTTTTTTAAAGATTTTATTTATTTATTTATTTGACAGAGATCACAAGTAGGCAGAGAGGCAGGCAGAGAGAGAGAGAGAGAGGGAAGCAGGCTCCCTGCTGAGCAGAGAGCCCGATGCGGGACTCGATCCCAGGACCCTGAGATCATGACCTGAGCCAAAGGCAGCGGCTCAACCCACTGAGCCACCCAGGCTCCCATCCTTTTTTTCTTTTAAAATTATATTGAAATACTTAGTTTTATAGGTATGTATTTTTCAAATATTTGGAATTGAGTGTATAATTAACATCTGTTGTATAAGGGAATTTAGGAAATAATGCTTACTTGATAAATTTATAAAATCAAGTGCATTTTATTTTACATATGTTTTGAAATTTACCTACTTTCAAAAAGAGACTTGAGGGCATTTTAAAAAGAGAGAGCCTGGGCGCCTGGGTGGCTCAGTGGGTTAAAGCTTCTGCCTTCGGCTCAGGTCATGATCCCAGGGCCCTGGGATCGAGCCCCACATCAGGCTCTCTGCCTGGCAGGGAGCCTGCTTCCTTCTCTCTCTCTGCCTGCCTCTCTGCCTACTTGTGATCTCTTGTCTGTCAAATAAATAAATAAAATCTTTTTAAAAAAAGCCTAAAAAAAAAAAAAGATTGGTCAAAAGCCAGATAAAAGGGAAGCGAAGTAGATGTTACAGATGTCTGGGATGAGACAGGCATAACTGAGTCTTATATTTACCTCTGAGGTAACTAAGAGGCAGATATGAAGGGAAAACTCTGTGACTTGCATAATTTTTTCTTTTTCTCTTTTTTGTTCTTTTTTAAAGATTTTATTCATTTGAGAAAGAAAGAGAGAACAGGAACAGAGGGAGGGGCAGAGGAGAGGGAGAAGCAGACTCCCTGCTGAGCAAGGAGCGTGACACAGGGCTTGATCCCAGGACCCTGAGATCATGACCTGAGCCAAAGGCAGATGCTAAACTGACTGAGTCACCCAGGTGCCCCATAATTTTCTATTTAAAGGAAAGGCATATAAATTCAGCTAGAACAGTGGCTTTCAAGCTCTTCTGATTATTACCCATAGGATAAAATAGGCACATTTTGTATTACAGCTCAGTATGTGTATTTATGTTATGCATATAGACATACAGACATATGAACACACACACACTTTTCCACTAACACTTACATGGTGTTTGTTATCTGCCAGAATGCTCATATTAATTTATTTAATCCCACACCTTATAATGTAGGAACTATTACTATCCCTAGTGAGGAAATTGAGACACTGTTATCTTTATTATTATTATTATTTTAGAGAGAAAAAGAGAGCACAGGTGGGGGTGGAGGGAGCAGAGAGAGAGGGAGAGAGAATCTCAGACTCCCTACAGAGCACAGAGTCCAGTGCGGGCGTAATCTCACAGTCATGACCTTAGTGGAAACCAGGGGTCAGACGCCCAACTGACTGAGTCACCCAGGCTCTTATCTTAACTGTTCTACCCAGGGTAAACAGTTTTACCTAAGGTAAAGAGTTATCTTAACTTACCCAAGGTCATATAGTTAATAAATAATACATCTAGGGCTCAAACTCAGGCAGTCTAGCCCAGAGTCTGCGGATTAACCATTGCTCTGTACTACCCTCTTTTCCCCTCCTATGTGCTCAGATTTGTTTACATTCATATATACATACACAGGTGCATGCATATATGAAGAGAAAACAGAGGTTCCATGAAATACTTGCAGTATATTTGGCTCTCTTTTTAGTTTTTTAAACTGCTGTTTGAACCCACTAAATTGATACCATCGTCCACTCATGAGTCACAGCCCACTGTTTGGAAAAAACCTGTTCAGAGAGGCTCGTGACAAGTGCTGAAATTATCGAATGGTTCTTATATTATGACCATTAAATCATATCATGAGAATAGCGTCTTTGACAAAAGAGGTGGCGGTATTATTGAAAACACATAATTGTATTTTTGGTCTCTTTAGAAAGTGATACACATAAGGTTAAAGTACTTTACTGATAGAACCGAGCTGCTGCTATGGTCCAAGTGAGGTGCTTCCTGTTGCTCGGTCCACACAGGGAGATTTTGGACAATTACTGTGATGGACAAAAATGTTTCTTTTACTCTTTCTTTTTTTCTTTCTTTCTTTCAGAGCGGGGAGGGGCAGAGGGGGAGAGAGAGGGAATCTCAAACAGGCTCCACAGACAGCACATGAGCCCAAGGTGGGGCTCAATCTCACGACCCTGAGTTCATGACCTGAGCCAAAACCAAGATTTGGATGTTCAATGAGTCACCAAGGAGCCCCAATAATGTTTCTTTTTGATTCTAAGGTCTGATTAATCCGATGTTTCAGGTGAATCTTCAGAAGTACCAGATTATGGTTAGTCGGTATTACTGTTGCACTGTGAGTGTGTGTTTTTGTGGACGACTGTGCTGCAGTAAAACACTGCGGGGAAGCTGCTTCCCTGGGGTTGGTAGTGGCGGGTGCACAGGGGCTTCATACCTACCCCTGTAGCATTAACTGTGTACCCTCGGCTCGCCTGTTGACTCGGGTACCATTTTCCAAGAGCAGTCATGAAACTCAGAATTCCATGACTGTCTTTTTTGTTTGGCTCCATTTCTGACGTTGCCATCTTGGGATGAATGAAGTTCCACAGGGGAAGAAGGAGGGAAGGCAGGTGGCCTGTCAGTCCCCAAGACATAGCACACATGGAAAGACAGAAATGTTTCCCCAAGTTAAATTATATATGAGAAAGGGATGGGGCTAGGCATTGTAATTCGTTCTTCTGTGTTGTAGCAGATTACAAAACAGTGGCCATATATGGATGTCATTGTGTTAGGACATTTTCCTGCTCTAGAACGGTGGCATCTAAGTTTCCTGAGTTCACTTTCACCAGGAAATGTTGCCAGGAATCATGTTTAATCCCCAAATTAAAAGGGATTACTTCATGAAAGCTCATTGTTCCTTCCTCAGAGGAACAGAGTTGGCTGGGTATAGCTTTGCACCGCAGATCCGCATTACAGGTTTCTTTTGTTAAGGACTCAGCTTCAACTTTCCATCAAAATTATCACCTGAGAGGAAGGTATTTGGCTGTATACTAGAGAGCTCTTTGTTTGGTCCAACCCGTTCACTAGCTTGTTTGTCCATTTTTCTTTTTCACGCGCTCAGCATTGAGTTTCCCTGATGGGGCAGCTTCAGTTACTTGCTAATAATGCAAAGTGAGTAAAATTAGACAGTGTAGGGTTTAGTGGAATTTACGGTCAGTGGAAGTCAGACAAGGAAGCAATCATACGAATAAATGAAAAGTGTTTCTGATCATTCCTGTGACAAAGAATGTGTGGTGTCATGAGAACATAGAATTAGAGGAATTGTGCTAGTCTAGGAAGTCAAAAAATGTTGGCTGTCTGAAGGAGTCAGCTAAATGAGGTGGTGAGAAGGTGGAGAGAGGTAGGAAGTCAGATCCTTTCATTATATTAAGGCTTCTCCCTATCTTAAGGACAGTTGGAAATCAACTAAGCTGAGCCAGAAGGGCTATATTTCTCTCAATAGTTTAGATGGCAGGGCAAAAGTATTTACCAGGTTGAGGATAGAAGTAAGCTGGGAGGCGTAGTTAGAGTGCCTGATGGCCAGGTCCCCCTTGGACAAGATGTCAGTAATCTGGAAGGAGGAGAGAGGGATGGGGTCCAGCAGTGATGAACATGATCCTCTCTCATCTGACATGATTGGTACTTGTGGTTAATCAACAAAGGTTGGTTAAGGTGGAAAATCACTTTGAAAGGGTATATATAAATACTCTGAACATATTATTTTCACTTAAAAAGGATAGATACGTATTCACTTACCAGTCTTTGTTGTAGGCACAGAACCTTTGAGAAGAAGTTCTTAAACAATAGTTTATTTTCTATAAACTACCCTTGTAGTGCATCACCTAAAATTAAGATTCAGATTTTTTAAAGTGGAGTGAGAACCAGACGCATTTGAAGTACTCTGAGTACAAAATCTTTCTAGATTTCCACAATTTTCCCCCAAGCCTTTTATAGTGTTCCGCCCACACCTAGCTTTTCAGCAGCTCTTTTTTTTTAAGTGTCTTGCTTTTATGTAGTTCTTCCGAAGTATTCAACCTCATTTTTCTCTTTTCTTTAACATTTGCATTTTAGTGGTTTATGTAATATATAGTTAAATTACATAATAACAGTAACATCTACAACAGGAATCAATGGATAAGGCCACGAGTATCTGTGAATGGTAGGAAGTAGACGGCTGAGCTGCACAGAGACAGAAGTGCACGGGGGAACCAGCCAGCTCCAGGCTTTCAGTGTGCAACAGTGTGTTGGACAGAGGGAAGGGGAGGTCTCATGTCTAAGGGGAAGTCACTAAGAATTTCTATCATATATATTTTTTTAAAGGCTGCAGTTCAAGTACAGTAGCTTCTGCTACAAGTTTGGTATGAACCCAAAGTGTGACATGGCTGATAAGCAGTGTGTAAAATGTACACAGTTTTAAATAGCATTAAGAACAGTTTGAGTGGGGCGCCTGGGTGGCTCAGTGGGTTAAAGCCTCTGCCTTCGGCTCAGGTCGTGATCCCAGAGTCCTGGGATCGAGCCCCACATCAGATTCTCTGCTCAGCGGGGAGCCTGCTTCCTCCTCTTTCTCTGCCTGCCTCTCTGCCTACTTGTGATCTCTGTCTGTCAAATAAATAAGTAAAATCTTTAAAAAAAAAAAAAAAAAAGAACAGTTTGAGTGACAGGAAACAGTGATCTCACAGTGGCTGAGCCATTTGGACCCCAGTGAGAGCAGCATGTCCTAGGTGAGCACTGTAATGAAGTAAATAAACCAGAGGCCTGCTAGAAAAATGGTCCTTAACCTCTTCCTCCAGAATAGTGCTTGTACACGTACGTAAATGTTACATGAATTTGATCTTAGGGCTTTCTGAAGTGATTGCTGTTATAGTCTGTAAAAATATTTTTTACCAAATTGTGAGCTCATTATCATTTTAATACAAAGATGAAATGCTACTTCTTAAAACTTTTTAATGAATTCACATTTTACAAATAAAGTGAAAAGATCAGTTTAATTATGCTCAAAATAAATTTCAAAAAGTAGTTGAAATTGTGAGATGGCTTTTGAGAGGGCAGCATGAATGTCATCTTGTTTTAAAACTGTCAGTCAGTTTTAACTTTTCTTTATTACAACAATTGCTGAAAACCTGATTCATAATGGTAATTGTGGCAAGAGGAATAGGATTCCTATATTGGAAAAGCAAACCGAACCTACTCCACAGAGCTAGACGTTTCCCCACAATTCTTGGTTTTAGTTCCTTTCACATTACTTGCTTTATCCTCAATCCATTGAGGTCATCGCCAACAAGGTTTGCCAACATTGTGCTGTCTGTGTTGACCAGGATAGAATTCTAAATCCACATTTCAGTTTGAACAGAAGTAACTTTCCTAAGATAGCTGTAGTTTTCCTCTGAGCCAGCTTTGGAGAAGTTTACCCACGTTCTCCCCTCCCAAAAATGGCTGCATGGCTAGACAAGGACGCAGGTCTTCAGCAGAACCCAAAATGATGTCTCTAGGGCCTAGAATTGAAGGATTTATTTCATTCCTATGATCACAGGTATCTATCAAGCTAAGTCAGGAATTAAGCCTTCTTGTTATGGATTCTTAGAATTGACTTTCCCTCAGTCTCAAAGTAAGGAGAACTTCTACTTCTCCATCAAGCCCTATAAGACTGGTCTTCTGGAAAACCATGAACTCCATGCCCTCTTTTGCTCATATTTCTTAGTAGAGTATCCTGAAAAGGCCCTAGTGCTGATGAATTCAATAAGATTCACAGCAGTACACGGGACTTCTGTGAGGATTGCTGATAAAGCATTTGAAGTCCTTGCATGTGGATGTGGACGTTAAAGTCATGCAAAAGCAGGAAGCTCGGTCTCTTAAGTAGAAAAGCCAGATGTGTTGCCAAACATCCATTTAGGGGCTCCATCTGAGCAGGAAGTACTGTTGTTTATTTTTTATGGCCAAAAGAGTTTTCACCATTGGTAGCCTCTCCAGTTTGCAAAAGATGCTTTCAAAATTGGAATTCTTTAACGATGTCAGCACACACATAACGAACAAAAGCCAGGAGTTGGCTGTACTAGAAGGCAGGTGGTCATTCATCTGGTTACAAACAGAAAGGATATAATATTGCTGTCAAATTCCAGTTCTTGTGGCCCCTCTTAAAATACTGGAAAACACGTAGGTGGTTCTGGAGTGGATGGTGCTATTCAGTAGAAGGACTGCTTTACTCTCTCCCTCTATACTAATCTGCAAACCAGCCTACCCAGGGAGGTGTCTCCTATAGTGACTGTGTTTTTTTCCCCCCTGCAGTGTGATAAGCAGCCTTATGGGGGCTTCAAAAACAAGGCCATTTGGACGCAACTGTGTTTTAGGTAGGCAACCTACTCATAAGATCCTGTTTGTCTGAAATATTTGTTATATGGAATGTTATAAGGCACTTCTCGAATTTTGTTGACAAAAGCATCTTTGGCACTTACTATGTGATAAAAGTACTTACTGTAGCTTTAATTTATCATGGCAATTATAAATAAAAACAGAAGATTTGTAAGCTTTATCACACTTTTTTGCCTGAAATTTTTTGATAGATGAGAAAGTAATTGTATTGGCAGGCTATATGTAGACTTTAGTTTATGTTATTGGCAAGCTTCTGGATATCATCACATGGCAAAGAAGATGACTGTTTATTATTTGACAGATAGTATATAATGTAGCAATAGGATGGTTTTATGTTATTTGACATATCCATTATCCTATGTTATCTTATATTTATGTGGAGAGCATAATAGGACATATTTTTAAAGTAACAGGAAAGAAATCAAAGAAAAATTGTTTATAACTTACAGAACACATGAGTGGAACCTCCTAGTGGTGAGAAGTCTCAAAATCATTTACTTTAAGATTAGTTTAAGGAATAATGACATTTTGCATAGGTGAGATGGCATGATGGTGATTTTAAATATTTAAAAAATTATAGAAGAAGGGTAATATTCTTTTCTGTAAGTCCAAAGCATGTAGAAGGACCAACAGATAAATATTATAAAAGGCTTGTTTCCACTCAATATAGGGAACATTTTCTGACATTTCCATCTCCTCTCTCCATCAATGAAATTGGTCATTTTGCAAGATTTTCTCCTCTTAGAAGTTAATAGCGCTGTGTCCATTCTGCCACTAAAACACCTAACCTCTGTTGTCACTTCTGTTTAATGTCTGACTCCTTCTTTAGTTGCGTGTGAGGTCATTCACTGAAGGGAGGCGGATGGAACATAGTTCAGAGTGTGGGCGTGGGGCTGATTGGGCAAGTATGTTCTTCTCTGCTTCAGTTTCTCCATCCGTGCAATGGAGGTAGTCCTCCTCACCTCCTTACAGGGATGCTATAAGAAAGGAGTGAGTTAATGTACTTCTGAAGCACCTGACAAGTACTTAGATGTCAGGTGCCAACATCCTGCATTGGTCAACACTTACGCTGAAAGACTAGCTACATATAAGCCGAACAGCCATCTTCCATCAATGACAGAAGATTTTCTTTGTTGGAGAAGATATATGGATAACATAATTTCTAAGGAGCATTCTGGAGATGGGAATCTCAGAGAACAGGAATTCAGGGCAGATGCCGTGTGTATGTAGGGAACACAAAAGCCCCATACTTATAGAGGACTTCACTTTCTACTGAGTTTATATAATGGCTGACTGTGGAAGATACAGCACATTTTATTAGAATATTTTCTAGCTTCATTTCAGTGCTTCTGAATAGATAAGCTTTTTTTCATTTTTATACTTCAGTTTAATTTGTCAGGTTCTGAAAGTTGTCATTTTCTTTTTTTGGTTCATTTTCACCTCATTAAAATCTCAGTCTATAATTATTTTATTTACAATGAGATAAGACACAAACCTTTTGTGAACTTTCTCTATATTCCAGAATGTGTTCAGTATGTTTATGGTAGTGATTTTACTGAAACCCAGAGCATCGGACTTCTAGTATTTGTGAAGAATCATTTTTTAAAATTCATTTTCAGTAGAAAGTGTGGTTCCCTGAGCTTGCATCGATTCTGCCACTTCTTGCTCAAGTCTTTGGGCCTCTTCCTTACATTCCTTGAACCCATTTCCTCACCTGTGAAATAGAATTACTCCAAGTACCACCATCATTGGCCATTCTGAGGATTAAGTGAACCAATATGTGGAATATGTTTAGCACAGAGCCTGGCATAGACAAATTCTTTAGGAAATGTTGGCTTTCCTCCTCCTCAGGAGTATCGCAACCTTTCTCTGATCCTTATGTCTGTGTATATCATCTGTTGGTACTCATTTACTTCCCGAAGGACTGACCTGAGTAACACAGAGCTTCCTTAAAGCTCTGTCCCACTAGTGAGTGGATCCAAACAGAACTGTGTGCTAGCCACTGTGAAGGTGTGGGCAGAGTGCAGGGAAGCACTGGTCTGGGTCGGAACTTGGACTGGCTCCAGAATGGTCTGACTAAAGTGTTGAACTTCAGAAGTGGGACTGGGCTTACCCATCCCAGAAGGTGCTTAGGGAAGAGAATTTATACACTGTAGAGATGAATTGGGGACCTACCCCTGCCCTCTCACAGTGGTGGTCCTGCCCTTCTGCCTCCCTCCTCCTTGTTCCCCTTCCAGCCCTCTCCCCTTTTCTCTAGTAAGTAGATGCAGATTCTGGCTCTGCCTGAGATGGACCCTGAGCCTTCCATTTCCCCCAGTTGGGGGAGTGGCACCGCACACAGGGTTTGCCCAGCTGAGCGCTTAGGGAAAACTTGGGGAGGCTGACCCACCGAGCCATGACTTACTGCCCAGAGATGTAAAGGGGCTTCTGTCAGCATTGCTGACATTTTAGGGCATTTTAATATTTTTTTTTAAGTCTGAAGATCTCTTTTGTTTAAAAGTGTCAGCTTATGTTCCTTTAGATTTTTCTGTAAGTATAGAGGGATACTTGATGTGTTTGATTTAAATGTATGAGATTCTTATTAAGAACTGTTTTCATTTGTTTACATCAACAGCAACACCTGGAGATTTTATCGGATGTCTAAAGTGTCCTAGTTGTTCCAGAATTGGGTTGTGGTTAATTGACCATAATAACGGCTAGTTTCCTACAGCTAAAAATATTGAAAGAATACCAGTAAAATATAACTTTGTCAGCAGTGGCTAGATATGTAACTACCAAGCTTTGGACCCAGAAATATACTTGGCATACAACTGAAGAAATGTATACAAGAACTATTTTTTAAAGATTTGATTTATTTATTTGAGAGAGAGAGAGAGAAAGAGAACACAAGAGAGAGAGGAAGTGCCCAAGCAGAGTGGGGGATGCAGAGCGAGAAGCAGACTCCTCGCTGAGTAGGGAGCCCGATATGGAGCCCCATCCCAGGACCCTGGGATCATGACCTGAGCTGAGAAGGCAGCCGCTTAACCGACTCAGCCACTGACTCAGCTACCCAGGCGCCCCTATGAAAGAACTATTTGAAAGAGAGGTCAAGATACTTTTTCATTCAAAGAATGTTTGTTACGCATTGTAACTTTCAACTTCCAAGAAATTATCGTTGTGTGTGGTATTTTAGTTGTTTTTATTTTTTCTTCTCATTTTCAGCTTATGGAAAAGTATTTCTGGTTCGTAAAATCAGCGGTCACGATGCTGGCAAGCTGTACGCCATGAAAGTCTTGAAGAAAGCCACAATAGTGCAAAAGGCCAAAACCACAGAGCACACAAGGACCGAGCGGCAAGTCTTGGAGCACATCAGGCAGTCACCGTTCTTGGTGACCTTGCACTACGCTTTCCAGACAGAAACCAAACTTCATCTCATTTTAGGTAAGTGTTCATCGTCGGTAGACTTCTAACGAGAACGCTTTCTCTTGGGTCTTGAGTTGCAATGAACGGAAAGGGCAGCATACTGTGGACTTAGAAGAAATGTTTTGACTTTCAATTCTTCTCTTTGTGGTGGCAATTCCTGGCACATCCTGAATTGCTCTGGATTTGGGACCTCCCAACCTGAAGGAATTTATATTCTTCTATTCCACATTCCTTTCTTAATCTCAAGAAATACTTGGGTCATTGGGTGTGTCTGCTTCCCTGGGCCCTGGGCTTCCGCTTACATGTGAGGAGCTGAATGGGGAAGCAGGCCACGGTTTCTGCTTCCGGAGTTCTCAGGAACGTCCAGGTTTAGGCGGACAAAGGGATATTTATGGAAATCAGTAAGTGGGAAAAATAAAAAAGAAAGTCTTCTATTCTTGGAGATCCTTTGCTTTTCTGGTGATAATCATGCACATAAAAGAGATGCCCACCAACCAGTCAACGGATCACTCCCATTTCTACCCACAGGCCCTTCCTGAATCCTTTCCTTTCCAAATAGCGTTGGACCATCATATATGAACTTCGAAAATGTCCTCTGCTACATGTTGCCAGATTTCTTTGCAGAAGAGTTGCACCATTTTCTGTTCCTACTAGTAGTAGATGGTGGTACTGCTAATATCTCACTGTGTCATCATTTGTTACAATTTTCATCCCATTCTTGTGATAATTTGCATTTACATGTTATGATCTCCTAGTTATGGAACTGTTCTGAGAATTAGATGAGCTAGAATTTCACATAGTTCTCTGTAAGCATGAGCTATTTCATGAGTGCCTATGGTATGCCAGCACCATGCTAAGTATTACCCATGGTGATCACTAACCCTCACAACAGTGCTGCTAGAGTCCCCCCATTAGTGATGCTGAACATTCAAGAAGCTGTATTTCCTGAAGTTACATATCTTGAGTAAACTTGAGATTGAAGGTTGGGACGTAGGTCTGACTCATTTCAAAGTCTGCCCAACAGTGCTGCCTATATTCTTTGATAACTGATCATGCAAACAGGTTCTTAAATATACTGGGCAATTTTGTTGAATGCACCTTGGAAATTATACTTTTGTAAATGATGCCTAAATTTGCATTCACTTTTTGAGTCATGAGGTTACACTGCAGGCTCAGTTTGCAATGCTAGGCTAGGCATCAGCTAAGAATCCTAAATCTCTTATGTAGAGAGACCAGATCCTCCCCTGCTCTTTCACAGTCCCCATTAATGTCATCGTCTGTCTGATGTTCCTACACATCAGTATCATTTGGCTCTTCTTTCTGCCTCCCATGCGTGTCTGCTTAGCTATGTTATTTACCCATTCTTAAATATGTATTCCTGGAATTTTTTACCTGGTTGCCAGGGGACAGAGCATTTTAATACAATGGTTTCAACTATTAGAGCAGCAGAAGTCTTAGCCCAAGGGAAAACACAAACGTTCAAATGGAAAACAAACAGAAATAAATACCACTACCTAAATCTAAGCTCAAGGGCACCAAGCCCTACCAGTTTATTTCTATCCCTGCCCTATAAGAATTTCCAGGGAGGCTTTAGGAACTCCATGAAGATTGGTTGAGAAATAATTACCTTGTTTAAGCTTCTCCCTTTACAGTGAACCAGCTCATAAAAGTTAAATCGTGTGCCTAAGATCGTGTAAGTGGTACAACCCAGAAGTAGCCAGAAGTAGCCAGAACCCAGCCTCCTAGACCACACCATCACGCAGCAGCTCTTCTCTGCCCTCTCCTCTCTCTTCTTCCGTTTCTCGTCATAACTGTACTCCGTCTTTTCTGTTTCTTTTTACTGTTTATTGTAAATAGTGTAGTTTTTGTAAATCATATTTTTAATTTAAAAGTAGAGGAGTGGAATATTTTGTATTTGATTAAAAAATTATAGTCTTTAATAGTGTTGCTTTTTAGCTGTTGGCTCTCCATTAATTTTGCTGTCAGTGGCCCATAAATAAACAAATGCAGAACAAAACAGGAAAGCCCGTTTCTCACGCCAGTTCACGAGTAGAATGTGGACTAGAATAGCACCTCGGCTCCCTCATGGGTGAGGCCATGCATTTGGAAAGCATGCCCTCTACTTCCCTGCTCTATGGATATAGTTAGCATAATTTCTTTTTGTGCGTGTTTATAGTTGTTATTCGACTTTAAAGACAAAACTTTTCAGAATCTTAGAACAATACTCTATTATAAACTGTCTTTATGGTTCAGTTTATGGTGCTTAGAATGTGCAGTAGGTCGAGTTTCCAAATATTGTATTATATATACACGTAGCCCTTGTCTTAGTTTACTCGAGCTGCCGTAGCAAAAGACCACACACTGGGGAGCTGAAACAACAGACATTTACTTCCTCACAGTTCTGGGGGCTGGAAGTCCCCGATCCAGGTGAGGGTGGGGTCGGCCATAAGGAAGTACTTGCCCCAGGCCTCTGTCCCTCCCTGGCTGGCACCTGGCCTCCCTCTTGCTGCCTCTTCACATGGCCCTCCCCTGGTGGGGCTTTCTGTGTTCAGTCATCCTCTTAAGAGGGATCCCAGTCAGACTGGATTAGGGCCCACCCCTGCTGGCCTCGTTTTGTAAAAGTATCGTAATTACCTTTAAAGACCCAGTCTTCAAATACAGTCACATTCTGAGGTACTGGGGGTTAGAGCTTCAATATATTAATTTGGGGGTGGATGGGGACCCAGATCAGCCCATAACTATCTCTAAAGTTTATTGATTAACTGACTTTATCCAGTTTTGTGTCCTCTTAGAGGTTAATAGCAAGAATTTTCATCCAGAGCTCTTCAGGGACCCAGCTGACCTTTTTGTTTGAAGAATAAGTGAACATTATAGGTCTTTTTTTTTTTTTTAAAGATTTTATTTATTTGACAGAGAAAGATACAGTGAAAGAGGGAACACAGGCAGGGGGAGCGGGAGCGGGAGGGGGAGAAGCAGGCTTCCCAGGACTCCGGGATCATGATCATGATCATGAGCTAAAGGCAGACCCTTAACGACTGAGCCACCCAGGCGCCCCAACATTATAGATCTTTTTAAAACACATAATCTATTTTAAAAACTATTTATTCCTACAAAAGCACATATGTGCATATAGAAAATACGGAAAAGCAAAAATAAGAAAAACATTTTCACTACCCAGAGTTTACATCCTTATATAGCATTTGGTTATTACTTAGTGTATATCCTTCTAGAACTTTTCATGTGTGTGTCTGCGTGCTTGTATGTTTTATCAGATGAGGTTGTCTTGTACCTACAGTTTGTAACCAGTGGGGTTTTTTGGTTTTTTTTTTCAGTTAATGATGTCTGCCTTTCCTGGTTAATAAACTTAAATTTCATTTACTGCGCAGTGGCACCAGCTATTTATTGTTCATAGTAAACCACTCTACAATTTAGTTGCTTAAACAGTGACTTATTTTCTCATAATTTTGTGAGTTGGCTCAGGGGATCTCTGCTGGTTTGGCCCCAGGCTGGCTCACACGGTGTGTGGCTAGCTGGAGAGTTGGCTGGGCTTAAAGCACCAAGACGATTTTGCTCTCATGTCTGAAAGTTGGTACTGGCTGTTGTCGGGGGCACCTCTCATCCTCGTGCAGTCATCAGCTTCTTCACAGCACAGCAGCATCCGGGCAGCTCATGAGAGGCAGCCAAGAGGCTAAAGGGAGAGGCTGAAAGGCCTCCCCAGGCTAGGCTCTGGAACTCACACAGCCCCACCTCTAACACACCACCAGCCCAGATTCAATGGTATAGAAATAGAGTTCACTACTGTTTTTTTGTTTTTTTAATTAAGGTATAATAGACATACAGCAGTTTATTAGTCTTAGGTACATAATGTAATGATTTGGTATTTCTATATACTGCAAAATGATTAGGTAAATCTAATGAATGTCCCTCATCACACCTAGTTACAGAATTTTGTTGTTGTGATGAGAACTTTGAGGATTTAACCTCTTAGCTATTTTCAGATGTGCAATACAGTGTTACTAACTATGGCCACCATGCTGTACATTACATCTCCATGACTGACTTATTTTTTTTCTGACTTATAACTGAAAGTTTGTACCTTTTGACTCCCTTCACCCATGTTGCCTACCTCCCCCCACCTCTGTTTCTGGCAACCACCTAACTGTTCTTATTAGCTTGGTTTTGTTTGTTTGTTTGTTCCTTTTTAGAGATTCCACATGTAAGTAAGATTGTGTGATATTCATCGTTGTCTAATTTATTTCACTTAGTGTAATGCCCTCAGAGTCCATCCATGTTGTCATGAATGACACGATTTCATTCTTTTTTATGACTGAATAATACTCCATTGTGTATACACGTACCATACTTTCTTTTTCCATTCATCATTGGTGGCCACTTAGGCTGTTTCTGTATCTTGGCTATTGTCAATAATGCTGCAGTGAATATGGGGGTACGTGGATTGAGTTCGCGTTTCTGTTTTCTTCAGGTAAATACACAGTAGTAGAGTTGCCGGATGATATGGTTCTTCTATTTTTTATTTTTCTTAAAGATTTTAATTTTAGGAAGCTCTACACCCAACATGAGCCCAAACTCATAATCCCAAGATTGAGAGCTGTGTGCTGAATGAGCCTGCCACGCACCCCTCTGTTTTCAATTGTTTGAGGACCCTCCATACCGTCTTCCACAGTGGCTGTACCACTTTGCACTCCCACCAAGAGCGCACGACAGTTCCCTTTTCTCCAAATCCTCGCCAAAGACTTCACTTCCTTATGAGGGAACTACAAGTAGTTTGTGGCCATCTACTACACAGGTCCATCCATGTTCACTTTTCACTAATCGTCACTTAGTATCCCTTGCAGCTGATTTGTCCAAACCATGACCCAGTCCAGGAACCTGAACTTGGTTATTATGTCCTTGACATTTCTTAATCTGGAGCATTCTCTTTTTTATAGTGGTCTGAGAATATGTCTTGTAGTATCTGTTAGTTCATCCCTCTGTCTGCTGGATTCCAGTAGTTGGGAAGTTAGAGCTCATCTTGATCGATTGACATTAAATGTTTTAGTTGGAATAAATCATAGGTGATATTGCATGTTTCGTATTGTATCACGTCAGGAGAAACCGATTATCAGGTTGTTAGTAATGCTGAGAATCAATTACAGAGGTGACAGTCTGCTCCCTTTAGAACAAGGCTATGTTTTTCCCTTAGAAGTGAAAATAACTTGTGTGATGTTTTGACGTCTTATGATTTTAACAATTAATACTCAATAATTACTTGCTTAAACCAACTATTTAATTATGAGTTACAAAATGGTGATTTTCTAAATTTATCATTTCTTCTATATTTATGGGCTGGCATTCTTTTGTCAAGTACGGCTTTTTTTAATCAGTCCTTGGTTACCCTGAGATACAGTTTCTAATGGAAAGGCAAGAGTCATTCCCTTTACCTGTCAGTATTCAAAGGAAGAAGTTAAAAAGCTAACTCAAATGGGACTGCATTTCAGGGTCCCTGATACCAACTCCCATTAGTCCTAACCAGAGGTAGCTTGCTCTGTTTACTGTTCTGACTGTTCTTTTCCTCACTTAGCGGTGTATCCTAGAGTGCACACTGCAGAAGTTCATAAAGACTCTCTTGTTCTTTTTCATCGCTTCGTAGTATGCCATTCTGTTCTGCAGTGTGTCTGACCAGTTCTCTGTTAGAGACGGGAGAGCTGTTCCTAATCTTTTATTTTATTGCTCCAGGTACAACTTGCACATGTCATTTCCCACTTGCATAGGAAAAAAACAGTACTTGATTCCTGGAAGGATCTGTATTTTGCACATACGCTTCCCTAGGAGGTGAACCATTTTACACTCCCGCCACATTGCGTGTGAGCACCATTTTTCCATGGAGTGCCGTCACACCTGGGGACATTTACGTGTCTCACAGGTGAGGCATGACAGCTCCGGGTAGAGCTGATGTACATTCTTCTTCTTAGTGAGGGTGAACATCTTTGCTTAGGGTTCAAAGGTCATTTTCTTTTTTTCCTGAGAATTATTTATTTGCACCCTTTGGCCATTTTTGTCTTAAGGAGCTCTTAGAGAGAATAACCATTTGCAATGTGCACTGTAAAAATTGCCCTGCTTTCCATTTGTCTCTTGACTTTATGATGTTTTTACCAGGTAAAACCTTTAAATTTACATGCGGTGGAATTTATTTTAAAACTATTTTTATGGCTTATGGATTTTCAGTCATAAGCCATAAAAGATCTTCTCAGCTTTGAGGTTGTAAAGGAATTCACTTATTTTTTTTCCCAGTGCTTATATAGTTTTATTTTTTGCATAGAGTGTTTTGATAACATGGGAACATAAAATAGTATCCAACCTAATCTTTTTCAAATGGCTCCTAGTTTTTCTAGCACCATTTGGTGAGACGTCCAAGTTTACACTGACTTGAGCTCTGCTTTTCCCATATTGTATTTTATGTTATTTTTTGAAAGATTTTATTTATTTATTTGACAGAGAAAGACACAGCAAGAGAGGGAACATAAGCAGGGGGAGTGGAAGAGGGAGAAGCAGGCTTCCTGCTGAGCAGGGAACCCGATGTAAGGCTCGATCCCAGGACCCTGGAATCGTGCCCCAAGCTGAAGGCAGACGCTCAACGACTGAGCCACCGAGGTGCCCTGAATATTTTAAATTCTCATATATGTTAGGATCTGTTTCTTATTCTTTGTTGTGTTTGGTTTCTTGAATTGTCTTCCATAATCATGCTGTTTTAGTTTATCGGAGTTCTACAGTGTGCTTTAACCTGGCAAGACTAGTTCCCTTTATCTTCCATTGCTCTTATTTTTCAGAACCTTTTGGGGGCCCATCATGTTTATTTATTTTTTTATTAAGAACTTTAAAATCAAATTGTCTAGTTCTGGGGTGGGGGGACCTCACTAGGGTTATTTTCATTGGGATTGTTTTGATTTTTTTTTTTTTTTTTTTTTGAGAGCGAGAAAGAGAGAGAACATGTGCAAGGCGAGGTGGGCAGAGGGAGAGGGAGAGGGAGAATCTTCAGCAGGCTCCATGCCCAGCACAGAGTCCAACGTGGGGCTCAGTCTTACCACCCTGAGACCATGACCTGAGCCAAAACCGGGAGTCCAGTGCTTAACTGACTAAGCCACCCAGATACCCTGGGATTATTTTAAATTAAAAAAAAAATTAGGGAAGGGCACCTAGGTGGTGCACTCGGTTTAAGCATTGGACTCTTGGTTTCGGCTTGGGTCATAATCTCAGGGTGGTGAGATTGAACCCTGCATTTGGCTCTATGCTCAGCAGAGTCTACTTGAGAATTTCTCTCCCACTGCCCCTCCCTTTCGTGTTCTTTCTCTCTCTCTCTCAAACAAATAAATAAATCTTTTTAAAAATGTAGGGAGAATTGATATTTTTATGATACTGGTTATTCCTGTTTTAAGAACATGGTAAATCTCATATGTTGAAATCTACTTCTGAGACCTTCGGGGGAGTGTTTTGTCATTTTCCTCCTACCCAGATTTCTCAAGTTAATCTTAGATATCCTGTCATGTGTTGCTGTTGTACATGGGGTCTTCTCTTTCACCGTATCTTCTAG
Organism: Enhydra lutris kenyoni; assembly: GCF_002288905.1. NCBI lineage: Eukaryota > Metazoa > Chordata > Mammalia > Carnivora > Mustelidae > Enhydra > Enhydra lutris. Next base: position 4,729,319 of record NW_019154104.1, read on the forward strand.
CTGATGCGAACAGTCTTCCTACATTAATTTATACCCTGCTGTCTCACTGCATTTCTCACCCTCCCGCAGCACCGTGTCCCACCCTGTTCTTTCTCGGCCTGCCCACAGCATGCTGCTTGTTTTTGTCTTTCAGTTTTGCTGAAGGAACAGGTCATGGAGGTTTATAGTCATTCTTGCTGTTCTTTAGGAGGTGTTGAGAGCAGACGTGGAAATTCGCGTCTGGGTTGCTACCACACTCCCCCTAGGATTCATGGCTCATTGGGGATTCCATGACCAGGCTCATTCCCTTGGGATAACATTTGCCTGATTGGCACAAGCTTCTCCAAGTGATAAGATCATTATAACGTTGATACTGACAGATACTTATCTCTGACGTTTGTCAGCTATGGAGTGTAGTATTGCTCTCAGAACTATGTACAACTATGTACAGCATGCTTTCTTTAGTTGCCATAGCCTTCCATTCATTTCTGGTATTTCTCTGGTCTTCAACCTCAGGGCTTAGGCATGGTGACTAGACTTGTCCTCTGGGCTGTAATTTGTTGACTGATCCTGTAAACCCGTCTGTTATAAGTCACATTTCTGGTCATTGTGTTTTGTTTTGTTTTGTTTTTAATTCTACATCATTATTATCTTCTTAGGCTCTTTTGTAATTTCTGTCTAATGGCATCATATGGATTTATTGGATTTTCTCCTTTATATCTTTTTTAGCATTTCCAAATCTTATAACATGCAGACCATACTTCCTTTTAATAACTTTTTCTGTACTTCATCTGTTCTCTCTCTGTCTCTTAAAATTCATATTCATTTTAACTACAGTGGGAGGGACATCTATGTGGAAAGTGATCTATAAAAACAAATTTTCTTTTGGTCTTCTCTGATCTGTTAGCGATAATTTTGTCAAAACACCAGCTGATTTATGGCTGTGTACACCACCAGATTTATCAGCAGAATTAAGATACTAAAGAAGACAGTGAAGTAGCAAATCACAAAGGGTTTTACAAAGATGATGCCAAGGAGCATTATTAACAACAAATGCCATCCCGCCTTTGTAGACAGTTCTGTCACCATGAATCACCCTGTCAGTATGAATTAAAGGTATTTAAAATACTAAAGTTTCACTTTTGAGTATTAACGTCTCTCAAAATTTACAATGTGAAGCTGTTGCCGAGGTGGTAAGAGTTGGAGTGGACCATGATACACAGCAGTCAGTGGTATGTGGCGAAACAGACAGTAACTGAAGGGTTTCCTTGCTTTGAAGTCAATATGACTGACTCCCAGCAGTGATAGAGATGTCTTAGAACTTTATCATGATTTTGATAAGCTGGAGTGCACTCACAGGAGGTGCTATTAGAATGTTGAGCTACAGTCAAAAGAAAAAAATAAGATGACTTTGGCATGATGTTAAAAAGAAATTGTTTTCACATGCGTGTGTACATCCTGTTAAACAGACTGTACTTGAGATACAAGACAAGACGAGGTGCAGTCAAGAGATTTGGGTGGCCTGGAGGAGGAAGAGTAGGTGGAAATGAAAACCAGAATGTGTAGGAGTTAATGTATTTGAGGCCAATCTGAAGGAAGAGAAAAATTTGTAAGAAAAAAAAATAAAAGAAGGCTAAGTAATAGTGTATGGTGGGAGTAGGAGAGGAGGACAGGTTATGGGACTAAAAGCAGTTAGCTCTTTGGAATTTGCCACCACAAGAGGAAACATGAGAGAGAAATGCTAAATAAGAGACTTGGAGATTTAAAGGTTAGAGGGATGCCTGGGTGGCTCAATCAGTTAAGCATCCAACTCTTGATTTCAGCTCAGGTCATGATCTCAGGATCTTGGGATGGAGTGCCACATTGGGCTCTGTGCTGGGCATGGAGGCTGCTTAAGATTCTCTCCCTCTCCCTCTGCCCCCCCACTCATTCTCCTTCTCTCTCAAAATAAATAAGTAAATCTGTTTTTAAAAAAGGTTAGGTGACCGAGGTCAGAGTATACCTGGAAATAAGCAGGTCTTTGGAAAATAAAAAGCAGAATTTTAGAGGCTCTTTCAAAGCAGGATTTGTAGGATTTCACCCCTTTTTGTCTGTCCATTCTACTTCTCCTCCTGCCAGCTGATTTCCATGAGATTGCATAAACATAACATAGCCTTAAGAAGTTAGCCCGACTCTTTCCATGGTTATTTCTTTGCATTCTCAATGGAGAGCAGTGCTGTGTAGGTCATTTCTGTAATCTTGTGTAACATTTAGGACTCATCATACTTGGTATTTTGAGTGGATTTCACTTTCTCCACCTGTTAATAGAGGCACATAAACTAAGGACAGTGGAGCGTTTTCTGGGTTCAATAGCAAGTCAAATCAGATGTGCAGAGGTCTTGAGTTACTGAAACTGTCCTCTAACAACTGTCAATGTATGTTCCTTCTCAACAAAGTGAATTTGTTCCATGTTCTTAATTCTCTTTTAGCATGACTTCTCAACAGTGATGCTCATAGTGTGAACAGGAAAAGTTGTTGCAAATACTTAGAAGTGATTTTGAACACCTATTTTTTGTTTTGAAATGGAAGTAAATAATATGTACATAGAAAGTAATAATTGTGATTGAGAGCAGATGCTGTTTACTTTCATTTTAATTCCTTAAGATATATTTTCTCAGTCTTATTGAGATATAATTGGCATATAACATTATATTAGTTCAAGGTACACAATATAATGATTTGATATATTTGTATGTTGCAAAATGATTACCATAGTGAGTTTAGTTAACATCCATCACCTCACATAGTTATAATTTTTTTTTTGTGATAAGGAATTTTGAGATCTACTCTCTCAGCAACTTTCAGATATACAATACAGTATTTTTAATGAGAGCCCCATAAGATACTGTCTGAACCATATGAATAATTTTGTCTTAGGGAGTTGCTGGAATCCTGGAAATTTTGTGGGGATATTCAGTTCAAGTTCTTCATTAATTTATTGATTTAAAAAAATAAATTTACTAGTTGAAAGGCTACTTCTCTCTCTTCCAGTCTCTCCCCACCTTCCTGTACACACAGAGAAGACAGACAGACAGACAGACAGACACACACACACACACACACACACACACAGAGTGTGTCATTCCCAATCCAGGGAGGAAATGTGATTGAGGATGGGGCAGGCTTAGAACAACAAAATGAAATCTACTTGCTATTATTAAGTATCTGTGTATATTAAATGTCATTGAAATAAGACATAAATTGCTTCCCTTATATGAAAACAATTGACCTAAATTAAAGGAACATCATCTAGTTTATTTTATTTTACTGTTTTTTTGAGAGACAAACAGAGTGTGTGTGTGTGAGCATGGTGGGAGGGAGAGGAAGAGAGAGACTCCACACCCAGCACAGAGCCTGATATGGGGCTCCATCTCACAACCCTGGAATTATGACCTGGGCTGAAACCTCAACCGGCTGAGCCACCCAGGCACCCTGAGAAAAAGATTTTTTAAAAAGGAACTGTAAAGACGAATGGATAAAGAAGATGTGGTATATATACACAATGGAATACTATGCAGCCATCAAAAGAAATGAAATCTTGCCATTTGCGACGACGTGGATGGAACTAGAGGGTATCATGCTTAGCGAAATAAGTCAATCGGAGAAAGACAACTATCATATGATCTCCCTGATATGAGGGAGAGGAGATGCAACATGGGGGGTTAAGGGGGTAGGAGAAGAGTAAATGAAACAAGATGGGATTGGGAGGGAGACAAACCATAAGTGACTCTTAATCTCACAAAACAAACTGAGGGTTAATGGGGGGAGGGGGGTTGGGGGGGTGGGATTATGGACATTGGAGAGGGTATGTGCTATGGTGAGTGCTGTGAAGTGTGTAAACCTGGCGATTCACAGACCTGTACCCCTGGGGATAAAAATATATTACATGTTTATAAAAAATAAAATTAAAAAAAAAAAGGAACTGTAAAGAATCTGGCGTTGCTATTTCTGATCATTTTCTACAAGGACGTATCAGTTCTACAGAACTAGAGTTGCAGTACGTTGGTAGAAGTCTTTAGCACTGTAACTTGTTACTTCTCTAGACAAACTTCACCCAAACTTTTGGGTGAAGCCTTTTTCCCCCACAGTCTGTGGGCCTGATACTGAGCCACTTCAGAAGCATTGGTGCTCTTTCAGGACTCCAAAGCAGAATACCGATGGATCATATGAGAGATGACCTGTGCCTTCACATTCTTCAAGTTCACTGCGTAGGTTGCCTGGAGGAGTCCTGGGGATATTGACCCCTTTGGTGCAAGAGGTGAATTGCATCAAGATACTGTCAATTCTTAAACTCTCCTTCATGCTGCAAATATTTGCCTGCTTTCTGTGGGCCCCATGCTTGGAAATAGTAGCAAACCACCTTGACAAGATTCCTGCCCTCCGGGCCTTCTAATCTGAAAGGGGTACAGACAGTAAATAAATTAGTACACAAGTAATTAGTTGAAGTAAGTAGTTGGAAGGAAATGCAGAGGGCACTAATGAGGGCATGTAATGAAGACGCCTAGGTCTAGTCGGGGTTGTCAGGCAAGACCTTCCCAGAGAAGTGACATTTTCAGTGTAATTTAAGAGGAAGAGTAGAAGGTAGGTGAGGGACACAAGGGGATAGGGAAGAACTGTGCAGACACAGGCCTCCACCCAGCATGCATGATAGCCCAAAGACTGGAAGACCAGAAGGCTCAGTAGAGGTCTACCAGAAGGCCAATGTGAACCCAGTGGAAAGTGCTGTGCAGCATGGTTGTGAGGTCAGATCATTCAGGGCTTTTAGATCTTGGAGTCCGGTGGACTTGTGTGACCTTGAGCAAGTCCCTTAGTGACAAGCATGATCTGCAGCTTACTCATGTCTCCATTAGCCTTTTTGCGTAACAAACTAGCCCAAATTAAGTGACTGTCATACAGCCGTTTTGGGGGAACTCCGTCTGGGCTCAGCGCACAGGGATGGTTCTCTCACTTTGCTCTCCTTGAAATCTTTCTCTTGGTTTGCAAAGGGCAGCTCAAAAGTCAAGTGCTGCGAGGACTGAAAAGCATCCACTGACTAGCAGCACGAGGTTGTTTTTAACTTTTGTCTGTGGTGATATCATGAGGGTGAAAGCTACTGTGTAGTGTGTGGAGGAGTGAACAGAGCCTGCGGTGGGCAGAAAATGGTGGCCACCCCCAAATGCTCACATCCTGATCCTCGGAACCTGTGAATATACTGGGATAAAGGACAGATGAGAATTAAAGTTGCAGATGGAATTAATATTGTTAGTCAGCTGAGCTGAAAATGGGGAGATTTACCCGGATTATGGGTGGACCCAGAGAAGTCTCAAGGGGGTTTAAAAGTCGAAGGGGAAGGCAGAAGAGGGGAGTCCAACAGAGATGTGACTGCAGAAGAGGTTAGAGTGACACAGTGTGAGAAGTGACTTGACTGTCACTGCTGGCTTTGAAGATGGAGGGGGCTGCGAGTCACAGAGCGCTGGCGGCCTCTCAAAGCTGGAAGAGACCAGGACACAAGACCTTCCCCCAAAACTTCCAGGATAAATACAGGCCTCCCGACACCTTGATCTTAGCCCAGTGACATGCATGTCAGACCTCTGATTGACAACATGAAGTCATATGCTGGTGTTGTTTAAAGCCACCAGGTCTGTAGTCACTTGTTAAAGCAGCAATCGGAAGCGAACAGAGGGTAAGTAAGGAGGGTCGGATACCCACAGAGACACTCTAAAGAAGTTTTCCCATGAAAGGAAGAAGAAAGAGAAGATGGGACATGCAAGATTTAGGGAGGATGGTAGTGTGTTTTAAAATGGGAGAGATTTTGTGGTTTTGAATTTTCACATTATTTGTGTGATTTCTGAGTTATTTTTATGCTTCTTAGAGATACAGCATCGGAGTGCTCATCTGGCAGTCCCAACTAATATCACATAAAAATCTTTAAAAGCAAGTTAATTGCACTTGAATAAAAATCAGATCTCTCTGCAACTTTAAAACTTGATTGCACTAAAATATCAATTCTATAAGAACATTTCTCTTTAGTTAGATACTGACTAAAACTAATTATACTCTACTAGTACTTTATGGTAATGTATGTTAAACATTTATAAATCTTGAAATTACACTAAGAAGGTAGATGTCCAGACACCGTAAATTTGAATTTTATATTTAGGTCATTACAATTAAACTTGGCATTATTTTTCAGTCCTATGAATTGTAATTGATCTCTATAAATAATAACCGTGGTTAATAGTCACCATGCCATAAGTAGTTACTGTATCTCTGGCCAGGTTTAACTCTTGGTAGCTCATTGAATCCTTATAACAATATTACACAGGAGTTTTTATTCACATTTTACAGATATAGAACATGAGCCATTAAACATAAAAAGATCCATTTAGCAAATACAGAAGAATTAAAATAGAATCATTTTTGTCTTATGTTGGCTTTATTGTGATTTTTTTTTACAAATCTCTGCTTTTTAAAATAATTTTTAAAAATTTGCGTATAGTTATGTTAGTTTCAGGTGTACAACACAGTGATTCAACTTTTCTGTGCATTAAGCTACCTCACCACAAGTGTAGCCAGCTACCATCTGTTACCATGTGATGCTATTACAAAATCACTGGCTATATTCTCTGTGCTATTATGCTTTTTGTCCCCATTGACTTACTCATTTCATAACTGGAATCCTATTGGCCCATTTTGTCCATCCCTCCACCCTCTTCCCTTTGGCAACCATCAGTTTGTTCTCTGTATTTATAAATCTGTTCCTCCTTTCTGTTTGTTTATTCATTTGTTTTGATTTTTAGATTCCACATATGAGTGAAATCTGGTGGTATTTGTCTTTTTCAGTTTGACTTTTTTCACTTACTGTAATACACTCTAGGTCCATCCATGTTGTTGCAAATAGGACGATATTCCTTTTTATGACTGAGTAATATTCCATTATGTAAATATACTACATCCTCCATATCCATTTGTCTATCAGTGGACACTTAGGCTGCTTCCATATCTTGGCTCTTAGGAATAATGCTGCTATAAATGTAGGAGTGTTTTCATGTTCTTTGGGTAAATACCCAGGAGTAGAAATACTGGGTCATGTGGTAGTTTTATTTTTTATTTTTTGAGGAACCTCCACAGTGTTTTCCACAGTGGCTGCACCCGTTTGCATTTCCACCCACAGGACACAAGCGTTCCTCTTTTTCTCCATGCACACCAACACTGATTATCTTTTGTTTTTTTGATTCTAGCCATTCTGACAGGTGTAAGGTGATATCTCATTATGGTTTTGATTTGTATTTCTTTGAAAATTAGTGATGTTGGTATCTTTTCATGTGTCTGCTGGCCCCTCTGGATGTCTTCTTTGGAGAAACATCTATTCAGGTTCTCTACCCATTTTTAAATCTGTTTTTTGGTGTTGAGTTGTGTAACTTCGTTTACATATTTTTTATATTGACCTGTTGACATATATTCATTTTCACATAAGAAGCGTCTTTTAGTTTGACTCAAGGAACCAGCAGTCTACACAAATATCACTTAAGGTGTTCCATTGTGTGACTGAAACATACCAAGTCCAGCTGTTGCACACTCTTAGGTGTCCTTCCCCTCTTCTTTTCTTTCCATTGAAAAATTTCTGTATCTTGGAAACGCCTGACAGATTGGTAAAAATGTAAACATGATGTTAATATCAAGAGTTGGTGAGAACTTGGCGTTTTAAGGCATTCATTCATTGTTGATGGGGAATGTAAGTGACTATAAGCCTTTTTGAGGAAAATACTTATAAAATATTTTCAGCAATTATGAAAATTTAGTATGTAAGTATGTTACAACTTAACAGTCTAATTCTATGAATCTGTCCTAGTGATCTACACCTGCCCAGACAAACGTAGTCCAACCAAGAGAAGGTATGGTGGAATTAGAAAATCATCATTGGATTCTAGATGGGTAGGCAATAGTTTGATGAGGAATACAGTATTTCTACATAGTCTCCATTCATCTCCCCACAATTTACCAGTTAATTACAAAAGGAAACAATAACTTTACTGTGGAGAAACCTGGCAAACACCACATTAATGATATGATCAAAATTAGCACCAAGGTTGGGAGAACTAGTATCACATGCTTCCTGATATTTTCTAAGACAGGTAACATCATTTTGTTGATATTCCTTCCAAGAAGGCATAACCTGCATCTAATCATGAGAAAACATCAGGGGAAAAAAATGAAACTGAGGGTTTGAAGTTCACAAAGTAAGTGAACTATCCTCTTAATAGATGTCAAGATCAAGAAAGAAAGAAAGATAAAGGTCCAGACTAAAGACACTCCAGTGCATTGTGTGATCATAAACTAGATCCAGGACTGGAAACAAAGGTAGCTAGAGAGAACGTTAGTGGGACAAATGGCAAAATTTGAATAGAGTGTAGATTAGAGAATAGTGGTTTTTTGTTTTGTTTTTTTAAACTCACAACCCTGAGATCAAGAGTCACATGTTCTACTGACTGAGCCAGCCAGGCACCAGAAGGATATAGAGATTGTATGTGTGGCCTTTGTATGTATAATTTCTCATAAGTGAATATTTGATGAGATTTGAACTGAAGACAAATGGAGGTTCTAATCTCTGACAAGAACCTCGATGGTAGCTCTTCTCTGTTGTCAAATCCATACTCCTCTGCTTTAACAGGCAGGTGGGCCAAAGTGATGACCTCTTAGGAAGAATTAAGGTGCCTTCCACAAGATTGGGGGTATTCCTGCAGTCAAGGATAAGTTTTTTTTTTTTTTTTTTTTTTAAGGGAAACAGCCCAGGTTCCATTCCTACAAGATATAAATTAAGTCTCTTAAGTTATGTGCCATAAATGTGTCAGTGATAATTTTAGCTTGGCACAGTCTCAAAAAAGTTTGAAACTCATTGTTTACTATACCCACTTAAAAAAACAAAAATGAAAAAACACCTCAGGGGCACCTCAGTGGTTCAGTGGGTTAAGCGTTTGCCTTTGGCTCAGGTTATGATCTTGGGGTCCTGGGAATCAAACCCTAAGTCAGCCTCCTTGCTCAGCTCTTGTTCTCCCTGTGCCCCTCCCCCTGCTCGTTCTCTCTTTCTCTCTCTCAAATAAAATCTTTTTTAAAAAACGTAAGTATTAGCCCCCCTAGAATGTCTGCTTTTGAGGACTGTGACATACCGGTGAGTCCTCTAAAACTTAATTATGAAATACATGTAAGCTAGCAAAATTATATGACCAAATATGCAGAATTATTAGCTCTAAGCCATTTACATATTTGAAGGACAGAATAGTTGATCTTAACGCAGTTTCTTGGACAGTAATTGGCAAGACCAACTGCATGATGAGGCTGCTCCTGGTAAGAGAGAGTAAAACTGTATTTGGGGGGGTAAAGCGCAGTTCTAATATGGCAGTTCTGATATGACTTTGGGGTCAGACGGCCCATGTTCATAATCCCTGCTCTCCCACTTTCCGGATATGCAACTCTGGATAATTTGTTCAGCTTCACTATCCTCTAGAGAGTACCTGTTTTCTCCTAAACTATTAGAATAGTACCTAAGAGCACTGTTTATGAAGGTCAGATTCATTGCCATATCTAAGTGGAACAGGCACTTAGTAGGTACCCAATATCCCTGGTGGTTATTACTTCTCTGGTCTCAAAAGTAGCAGGCTATGTTAAGATACGAATTTTAAAGGAGAGCAGCCAAAACCCTGTTTTATGTCACTGAAGTTCCACCTGTCAGTAGCCCTTTCCTGCTTCTTGACTTATGGGTTATTGAGATGCTGCATGAATACAGACAACAGGAGCCAGGAATGTTCATGAGTCAACGCTTCTTGGTCCATTTTTGTCATACGTCCAGAGAGACAAAAAAGACTCAGGAATATCAGTAAAAACAGAATGTTCTCATGCTTTTTCTGACAGTTTCCCTGTCATAAGGAGAATAAAAACAGTCAGCATTGGCTTAAAACAAAAACAAAAACCCAGATTTCATGCTTGCAAAGAAATTGGCAGAATCTTAAGAAATCTAATTTCCAGAAATCTAATGAATGCATAATTTGTATAGAAAAGTTATTACTCAGGGTAGACGAGTTGGCATGGACCAAGAACTCACCAGGCTAAGTAGATCCGAAATAATTCTAGTAATGGACAGTCCCCACTCAGGGGCTTTATTCAGGCTGAGCTTTTTAGTAAGACCTTTACGTGAAGAAATGCAATTTATTGATGAATAGGAAAGGGATGGGGTGGGACGGGGGTTCCTTGAATTATAAAGCGGAGAAGATTGTTCCTTTCAAATGTCTGTAAGGATCTGAGTTTTCACAATGTCACCAACCACGTCCATCCCATTACTAACTGTCCCAGAATCTGCCCGCATTCCTGAGTCTGGTGTTCTCATTCAAAAGAGTACAAATTTTATAATTCAACTCATATTTAGCAATACCCCTATGGTCTTTTCTAAATTTTGTTTTATTGTTGTCTCGCCGCCTGACTGGCTAGGTTTTTCCTTAGAGCAAGCCAAGCCCAGCCTTGCCCTGGTAGAGTTGCTAGAGCTCTTGATAAACACACGGGTGTTAAGACACCAGAAACGCAGTCCCAGCACAAACTCAGGAGTCAGAGATCTTGTTGAAAATGAAAACCCCTTGCTCCACTTCACTTTTTAAAGCTCTGAACCTCACCAGTCCAATTCCAAATGCAAATCAGCCCCAGGACAGTGATGACAGGCAGGGGGAACAGTCAGCGGGAAATGAGCTCGGTGCCCCGGAGAGCCCAGAACTGGGTGTGCACGCTGGAACGATAAAGTTCACGGTGCTGGCGAGCTGCAGGACACCACTCTTGACCGGTTCCTGGGTGCTGGCAGCCAGCACTCTTTGGTTTGCTTGTAAATAAACTCATGGGAACTTTTCTGTACAAACTTAAAATGCCATTTTTAGGGGTGATGTTCCTTAAACTTTTGGCTTACAGATCCCTGGAGAATCTGGTAAAGCTGTGGACCCTCTCTTCTCAGGAGAATGCACAGATTCTTACATATGCCTGAAAACAAGTGCACATAATGTCAAGGAATTTACATGAATCACTTTCAGGATGGTTTATGGAACCACCTCTTCATGCCCTAAATCAGTCATAAGAATTCCTCTTCCTCAGAGGGTTCCAGAAGGGCTTCTCTATACCTCTTAATGGTCTCAGAAGATAGAATTAAGGGTGATGATGATGATAATGGTAACTACCATTTATTGAGCTTTTATTGTTTGTCAGACACGGTGTATTCCTAATAGCCAGAAGCGAACCCTGGACCATCCTCTCCAAACCTGTTCTTCCAGCAGCCTTCCCCGTCTCAGATAACACCAGCTCCATCTCCTCTAGTGCTCAGTTGGGAGCGGATCCATACCCCCACCGCTGCTGTCACCTTCCTCCTAGCCACCATCCTCGCTCACCTTCTGTTGCATGTGGTCTCCTTATTTCCACTCTTGCTCTTTGCAGATCAGCAGCTAGAGCCATTGATCCTTGTAAAGTGCAAGTCTTACCATACCACTGTTCTACTCAGAATCCTTTAAAATCTTCCCATCTCATTTGGAGGAAAAATGAGATCCTTCCAATGGCCAATGGCCAGCTCAGCTCCAGAGGCCACTTAGATCACAGTACACTGTGCAGTGTATGTATCATACGGAGGAACCCCAGTAATGGTCTCCAAGACCTTGTACAAGCTCCCCCACCCCGCTAACTCAGTGACTTCTGGGACCATGTCCCTCCTCCTACTTTATCCTCGTTCACTGTGTTCTTGCCATGTTAGCTTCCTTCCTGATGCTTAGATACACCAGACCCTCTTCTGCTCAAGGGTCTTTGCACTCGTTGATATTTCTGCCAGAAACAGCCTTTCCCCAAATATCTGCTTAGTTCATGTCTCCACTTTCTTAAATTCTTTGCTCAAAAGTCACCTTGGTGAGACATATACGGACCACACTTACTAAGATGCAGTCCTCATCTCTATCCTGGCATTTCTATCTGCCTTTGTCTGTGTTACTTTTCCCATAGTAATCATCTTCCAAAGTATTCCTAGTATCTAATTTACTTATGTTTCTCTCTTCCCAATGGAATGCAGCCTTCATTAGGGTGAGATTATTACCTGCCTAGTTCAGTATGTATGTGTAGTATCTAGAAAAGTGATTGATACAAAATAAGGTCTCAAAGTCTGTTGAATGAAATGAACAAACTGTAGGAAAATATATTGTTCACTTTTTTATAAATACAGTTTTAGATTCAAAGAGATTAAACAACTTGCTCAAAGTCATGTAATTGATGAATGGTATAGCTAGGATTTTTGGATTTTCTAATACTCAAGACCTGTGTTCTTAAACATCAAAGATACTTCTTTCCAAGGATGTGTAAAATAAGAAGTCAAAATGGAGTCCAGAAGGGGTAGTCTTTCAAGGCCAAAGAGTCAGAAGTTGGCGTTTGGGGCCAATAGAGTGGCTGTAAATTGTAGAGGAGGCACCCTGCCAAGAAGGGAACCACGGGTGAGGCAGTTCAGACATCTGTGTGTGTGGACTGACTTCTCAGCACGGTTGCATGGGGCGAAAATCTCAGTGGCCCAGACAGGAGCTAAAAGGCTGAAGGCTGAATAAAGATTTCGGTAGCTCCGACCTCACCGACAGTTTAAAGTTAAATTTCTCCCAAGGCACAGGGACTTGGTAAACTCCAGAAGACTTTCATCAGAATTCTAGAAGAGCTTGCCATAAGAGTAAGAACCGCACTCCCAGAATCAAAAAGTAAATGATGATAGTGAATTTTAACCCCTTGAATAAAATAAACCCGTGAGTCCCTTCAGATATAAATTGAATGATGTGGGTTGGAATAATTACATGGCTTCAAAGTACCTCTCCAAAATCACTTACTAATTACAAAGGTGAAATAGGTAACTTCATGGTAGAGAAGCCTAGGAGACACTGTTTTAATCAGATGATCAAAGTGAAAATCGTTATTATTAGGATGAATTGAGATCATGCCCCACCTGAGATGATGCAGCAAGAGCGTTGTCACTTCCATGATTTTTTTTGCAGTGATGCACACCTGAATGTTACCAGCAGGCATATCAGAAAAACTCAGGTTGTGGGACAGTGTATGAAATATGAAGCTTATAATTTTTAAAAGAGTCAAGGGAAGACTGAGGAACTATTCCAAACTAAGAAAATAGATGACTAAAGTTAACATTTGATTCTGAACTGGAACCTTTTGCTGTAATATTTTGGGAACAACTAAGGAAGCGTGAAGTTAGGATTGAGGATTAGGTGGTAACAGAATATTCAGGTTAATGTCCTGACTTTTTAAATGATAGGTTGTGGCATGAAATGCAAATGCAAGTATGCACATGAGTGATGGGATATCAAGTTGGCAAAGTACTTAGATGGTTCATGAAAAAAGTTTTATATACTATATTTAAAACATTTCTTTAAATTTGTAATTATTTCAAAATTAAATGACAAAAAGCAATTGTATTTCTATATACTAGCATCAAACAACTGGAAAATGAAATTTTAGAATATTCTTAATAGTATAATTTTCTTAAACATAAAATATTTGGGAATAAATTTACTCTGTAAACTAAACATTGCTGAGAGAAATTAAAGAAAACCTAGTTAATAGAGAACTATATCATAGTCATGGGTAGGAACACTCATTGTTGTTAACATGTCATTTCTCCCTAAATTAACTATAGATGCAAAACTGTCCAAATCAAAATCCAAGCAGGCTTTTTTTGGTAGAGATCAACAAACTGACTCAACTTCTTATGCAAAAACAAAGGAACTAGAATAGGTCATCTAGTCTTAAAGAAGAAAAAATGCATAAGGCTTAAATGTCTTGATTTAAAACTGACTCTAAAGTCATAGTAATCAAGGTAGTATGGCCTGCAATGTATAGGTCGGTGGAATAGAACAGGGACTCCAGAAATAGACCCACTTCTGAAGCCTTTTGATTTTTGACAAACCTGACAAAGCAATTCAGTGGTAAAGAAGTAATGGTGGTGCTAGAACAGCTGGGTGGCTGTATGGGAGAAAGTGAATCTCAACCCTGTTTTGTTCTGTGCACAAATATTAATTTGATACAGATCCTAAACATAAAAATTAAGCACATAAAGCCTTTACAAGAAATCACAGGAGAATATCTTTCAAACTAGGATAGGTGAAGACTTCTCAAAACACTAACCAAAACAAGGAGGATGGGAGCAGGATGAGAAGGAATAGGAGAAGGAGGAACAAGAGGAAGAGGAGAAAGCTGAACTAATAAAATTAAACATTTTCTGCTCAAAGATTTTTTTTTAAATTAACATATAATGTATTATTTGTTTCAGGGGTACAGGTCTGTGATTCATCAGTCTTACACAATTCACAGCACTCACCATAGCACATACCCTCCCCAATGTCCATCGCCCAGCCACCCCATCCCTTCCTCCCCCCTCCCCTCCAGCAACCCTCAGTTTGTTTCCTGAGATTAAGAGTTTCTTATGGTTTGTCTCCGTCTCTGTTTCGTCTTATTTCATTTTTCCCTCCCTTCCCCTATGATCCACTGTCATGTTTCTCAAATTCCTCATATCAGTGGGATCATATGATAATTGACTTTCTCTGATTGACTTATTTTGCTTAGCATGATACCCTCTAGTTCCATCCATGTCATTGCAGATGGCAATATTTTGGGGGGGTTTTGTTGGCTGCATAGTATTCCATTTATATATACAGCACATCTTCTTTATCCATTCATCTGTTGATGAACATCTAGGTTCTTTCCATAGTTTGGCCGTTGTGGACTTCGATGCTATAAACATTGGGGTGCATGTGACCCTTCAGATCACTACATTTGTATCTTTGGGGTAAATAACCAGTAGTCCAGTTGCTGGGTTGTAGGATAGTTCTGTTTTCAACTTTTTAAAAAAATATATTTTATTTATTTATTTGACAGAGAGAGAGATCACAAGTAGGCAGAGAGGCAGGCAGAAAGAGAGAAGGAAGCAGGTTCCTTGCTGAGCAGAGAGCCCAGTGAGGTGCTCGATCCCAGGACCTTGAGATCAGGACCCAAGCAGAAGGCAGAAGCTAAACCCACTGAGTCACCCAGGCACCCCTATTTTCAACTTTTTGAGGCACCTCAAGCTGTTTTCCAGAGTAGCTGCACCATCTCACATTCCCACCAACAGTGTAGGAGGGTTCCCCTTTCTCCACTTCCTCGTCAACACCTATTGTTTCCTGACTTGTTAATTTTAGCCATTCTGACTGGTGTGAGGTGGTATCTCACTGTGGTTTTCATTTGCATTTCCCTGATGCTGAGTGATGTTGAGCACTTTTTCATGTCTGTTGGCCATTTGGATGTCTTCTTTGCAGAAATGTCTGTTCATGTCTTCTGTCCATTTTCAAGAGACACTTTTTAAGAAAATTAAAGTTAAGACAGTCAGAGATAATATTTGCCATACATGTACTTGACAAAGAACTTGTATCCAAAATATACAAGAATGCCTTTAAACAATAATTAAAAAAAAAAAAAAAAAAAAGAGAGCTTGCTCCTTCAATGGTAATGTGAGGAGCTGCATGGGCCCACTTTCCAGGAAAACAAACATAACTAGTAAAAGTTACTTTAAAAAAAAAATTTAAAATCTCTGGTGGTTGGCCTGTGGGTGGGCATTCAGCAATTGAAGAAACATTTATTCAAGAAAATCTAAATGTCATTAAGAACAGCAAAAGTGGGTTGCTCTTGGGCGCCTGGGTGGCTCAGTGGGTTAAAGCCTCTGCCTTTGGCTCAGGTCATGATCCCAGGGTCCTGGGATCGAGCCCCACATCGGGCTCTCTGCTCAGCGGGGAGCCTGCTTCCTCCTCTCTCTCTGCCTGCCTCTCCACCTACTTGTGATCTCTGTCAAATAAATAAATAAAATCTTTAAAAAAAAAAAAAAAGTGGGTTGCTCTTGGGCCATGACCTTCTGCCCTTCCCCACACTGTATGACAGAAGCTCCATATGGGTGGATGTGGCCAAGAAGTTGGGGCCTTCTCTCCCCTCAGCTCCCAGTTAAGGTATACAGTTTCTCATCAGGAGGTTGCAGGACACTAGCATTTCTCATTCACCCAGCTCTGTGTTACAGAGGATAAATTCCTGGCAAATGTGGCTGAGAGGTTGAGAGCTCCCTTCCTCTGCCCACCCCCCGCTTATAGGGCAGAAGATCTATTCCAGGCTTGGAAGTTTGAGAATACAGAGTTCTGATGCCCTTACCCCACTTCATTTGTAGGGTGAAGGTTCTGTGCTGGTATAGGCAAACTGAGGAGGCCAGAGACTAGTGCCTTCATGCAGCACCATGTTAATAAAGCTGGGGTGTCACTCTGAGAGAAGTGGGCCACAGTCTTCACCCCCAGCTCCAGAGTAGTGGATCGGAGATTTCCCCAGAGGGAGAGGTATAGTTCATAAGCACAGAGCTCTGAAGTTCTTATCAAAAGAACTGACTTTATTTGAAGTAAAGTATGTGGGAAGTTTAAGCCTAAGGATGCTTTTGAGAGGGGAAAAATGGAGATTTGGGTGGTAAGCAATTAAAAGGAGGCTTGGTAGCTCCATTAGAGCAACAAAGTAAACTGTTGGAGTACCGAAGAGTAGGAGGGAAATAGTCAATTATGAAGAACACTCTTGGGTTCCAAACAGATCTCAAACACTGGCCTCAAAAACTAATCCTACAAAGGAGCCTGAATTTATTGAATCAGACTGTGAAGTACTTTATGCCCCAGGGCATTATTGAAAACAATAGATCATTCAACCAGTAATTAGTGGATCCTAACAACTGGGTGTAATACCAACAGAGGCAGACAGCTTAACAGATCAGGAAAAGGAAGTGAAAAAGAGCCCTGCCAAACCATGTGTGAATGCCCAAGGTTGTGCCCTCCATGGAGCAGTGTCAGAGATTTCTTACAGATAAAACAGGCCATACTAGAATACCCAAATTATTTAATAAAGAAAGAAAAAATAATAAAAACAAGCCTCTGGTAGGGGTAGGAAGTTGGAATCAGATAACTTAAGTCCACAAGAAAAAGAAGACAACCAAAAATATAAATAAGAAGGCTAATATGCTAATTGTAAATATATACTTGTTCTCCTCTCAGCTTCTTTGAAGGACATAAAATGTGTAAAATAATACATATTGGTGGTTTTGTAACACGTAGTTGTACTGTGTACAACAAAATAGCGTAAAAGGGAGAGAGAATGAGCTGTATGGGAGTAAGGTGTATATATATCACTTAAATTAAATTGATATAAATCTGAAGCTTTTTTTAAAGTTTTTTTTTATTTATTTCTTTATTTGACAGAAAGAGATCACAAGTAGGCAGAGAGGCAGGTAGAGAGAGAGGGGAAGCAGGCTCCCTGCTGAGCAGAGACCCCCCCCCCCAATGTGGGGTTCGATCCCAGGACCCTGGGATCATGACTTGAGCTGAAGGCAGAGGCTCTAACCCACTGAGCCACCCAGGCGCCCCTTAAGCTGTTTTTTATGTTAATGTGCATATAGTAAGCCATAGACCAACCACTAATAACTAAAAAAAAAAAAAGAAAAAGAAAAAAAGAAGTGAGATTCGTTGAAGGAATTAAAATATCACACTAGAGAATATTTACTTAGTGAAACAGAAAGTAGTAAAGGAGGAATAGAGGAAAAAAAACTATATAAAATATATAGAAAACAAAAAAGTAAAACAGCAGGCAGAAATCCAACTATACCAATAATAACATTAAATATAAATAGACTAGACCCTATAATCAAAAGGTAGAGCTTGTCAGATGGGGGGAAAGGATTCAGCGTTATGCTGTTTATAGGAGATACAATGTAGATTCAAAGACACAAATAGGTTAAAGAAGAAAGATGGAAAAAGATAAATCACACAAACAGCAATCACAAGAAAGGAGGAGTGGCTTACTAATATCAGACAAATAGACTTAAAAACAACAAAAAAAGTTACTAGAGATTAAAACAGGACGCTTCATAATGATAAAAGGACCAATTCATCAGAAAGACATAATAATTATAAACAAATATGCACTTAACAACATAGATCCAATATCCATGAAGGAAAATTGACAGAAATAAAGGGAGAAATAGGCAAGTCAACAATAATGCTCCACTTTCAATAATGTATAAGATTAACTAGGCAAAAGAGAAGAAAGGAAATAAAAGATAAACCACCTAGATATAACAGATATCTGTAGAACTCTCTCCAAACAACACAGATGAATACATATTTTTCTCAAATACACAAGGAACATTCTTTAGGATAGACCATATGCTAGGCTGTTAAAAAAAAAACTCAATAAGTTAAAAAGATTAAAATCATACAAAGTATGTTCTCTTGTTCTCTGACCACAATGTGATAAAATTCGAAATCTGTAACAGAAAGTGATTTGGGATAACCACAACTGTGAAATTTAATGACATACTCTTATATAACCAATGTGTCAAAGAGAAATCAGGAAATACTTCAACATGAGAGATTCTTATGACATGCAGCTAAAGCAGTGCTCAGTGGGAAATGTATAGCTGAATCATCTAAATTTAAAAAGAAGAAACTATTTCTTTTTAAGAAGAAAACAATTTTGAAAAGAAGAGCTCAAATCAGTAACTTAATCTTCCACTTTGAGGCAGTGGAAAAAGAAGAGCCAACTAACCCCAAAGCAAGCAGATACAAGGAGAATAATAAAGATTGGACCAGAAATTAATCAAATAGAGAATGTGCAAATAATAAAATGAATGAAACCAAAAGATAATTCATTGAAAAGATAAACAAAATTGACATACCTTTAGTTAGACTGACCAAGGAAAATGGAAGAAGACTCAAATTAGTAAAAGTAGGAATACAAGAAGGGACATTAATACTGATGACAGAATTTAAAAAGGCCATAAGAGAAAACCATGGACAAATGTATGCCAAAAATTAGGTAACTTAGATTAAATAAATTCCTAGAAAGGCACAAACTAATCTACTGGAGGAAATACGACATCGGAATAGACCTTAAACAAGTAAGGAGATTGCAGGAGGAAGAGGAGCAGCAGTAGTAATAAACTAACCACACTGAAAAAGTCCAGACCCAGATGGTTTCCGTACCGAATGCTACCAAACATTTAAAGAGGAATTAAGTGCATAAACAATGAATTTTGGAACACTAGGAAAAAATTAAAATTAAAAAAAAAATAAAGAGGAATTAATACAAGTCTTCACAAATGTCCAAAACATAGAAGAAGAAGAAACACTTCCCAACTAATTTTATGAGGCTGGTATTATCTCAATGCCCAAACCAGACAAAATATCAAGATAAAACAAAAAAAACTATAGACCAATATCTCTTATGAATAAAAATACAAAAATCCTCAACAAAATACTCTCAGACTGAATCTGGCAACAAATTAAAGAGATTGTATACCGTGGCCAATTGGGATTTATCCCAGGAATGCAAGGGCAAGTGAAATCAGTCACGAATAAGGGACAAAAGCCATATTATCATCTTGGTAATCATAGAAAAAGCATTTAACAAAATTAAACACTCTTTCATGATAAAAACACTCAAAAAAGAAGGAGTAGTGAACTTCCTGAAAATCAGGAGCCTAGAAATCAAGAGCTTTTCTTTCTCCCTAAAATCAGAAACGTAGGCAAGAATATCCACTTTCACCCCTTTATTCAACACTGTAGGCAAGAAAAGACATAAAAGACCTTCACACTAAAAGAGAAGGATAAAATCTGTGTTTATAGATGACATGATCTTGTGAATAGAAAATCCCAAGAAATCCACTAAAAAGCTATTCAAACAAATGAACAGGTTCCGCACAGTTGCAGAAGGCAGCTGAGGTCATTTGTATGACCAACATACAAATTCTGTACACCACTGAAAATCTGAAAATGAAGTTTAGAAAACAGTTCTATTTACATTACAATATAAACACTTGGGAATAAATTTAACATTAAATAAGTGCAAACCTGACACTCTGAAAACTACAAAACATTGTTGAAGGAAGTGAAAGAGACCTAAATAAATAAATAGGTCTAGTGTTTATGGGTTGAAAGGAATACTATTCTTAAGATGGCAGTACTCCCCAAACTGATCGACAGATTCAACACAACCTCTCTCAAATTCTAGCTTATTTCTTTGTAGAAATTGACAAAGTGATCCTAAAATTCATAGGGAGGTCAAAGAACCTTAGAATAGCTATATAACAATTTTGATAAAGAAGAATTGAGTTTGGTAAGACTCAGCACTTGCCAATTTTAAAATACACTATAAAGCTACAATAATCAAAGTGTGGCACTGGAATAAAGATTGACATATAAATAAGTAGAATGGAACTGAGTGTCCAGAAATAAACCCTCACAGTCCATTTACAGTCAATTGATCTTTCAACAAGGATGCCAGTGAGGAAGGAATAGGCTTTTTAATTAATCGTACTGGGACAGTTGGATAGCCAGTTTCATATGGGCTTGTTTCCGATTGGACCCACACCTCACCTCATTTACAGAATTGGTTCAAAATGGATCAGAGATGAAAAGAGCTAAAACTATAACTTTCTTAGAGGAAGATGGGTCAATCTTTGTGACCTTGGTTATGGCAATGGTTTCTTAAATATGATAACAAAAGCTCAAGCAACTAAAGAAAAAAAACAGATAAATTAAGATTTCTGGGAGGATGGAGTGGTAAAATGTTTTGAAATTCAATGTGATAGTTGCATAACTCTGAATATACGAGAAACCATTGATTTTTATGCTTCAGATGGGTGAATTTCATGGTATGTGAATCATATTTCACATAAGAAAAAATCAAAAGAGGCAAAAAAAACTTTAATAGACACTTCACTAAAGAAGCTATAAAAATGTCCAATAAGCCATGGAAAGATACTAAATATCATTACTGATCAGGAAAATGCAAATTAAAACCATAATGAGACACTACTACACAATGAACAGAACTAAAGTTATAATGACTGAGAGTACCAAATGCTTACATTATAGAAATTGCCACTGACCTCATATCCCAGCCACTGATCTAGAGGAAGAGCCCCATAAGGACACGTCAGGTGTACCACAACTCCTGTCATTATAGAAGCTGCCAAAGGCAGCTTCTCTATCTACTTTACAGCTGTGAATACCTAACTGCTGGATAGAGTTGGCTGTTGACCTTGTGAACTATGCAGCCACATACCTACAGATAAAACATGTTTATTTTATGCAAGTCAGGTCTTCACCTTTGGTGAAGGTCTATTCCAAAAGTAGGAAGTAGGTTACTTGATGTTGTTTTAGGTTTGTTTTCTTAGATTTGTAGTTCTTTTTTCTGTCTTCCCAGTAAATGGAAAATAAGCCACTGTCTATGTTCCAATCAACAACAAGCCACAGTAGTTATTATTCCCATTGTCTGGACAAACAGCTGCAGCTGAAAGGCTTCATTTGCTCAAGGCAGGACACAGTGAAACCATTGTCTAATCCAGGTCTGTTAGTTACCAAGGCCAGGTCCTGTGGACTATATCCAGGTGCCCTAAAGAGAAGAGTGCATGGGATTCTTTTTACAACACACTTGCCTTTGAGTTTCAGGGTGATTTTTTTCAAGTCTATTTAATATTTGTTCCACTGTAAAGAATTTGTGTTTAATTAATTATCTATTGAGTGCTTACTGTATGTGGCTACTGTGTTTGTAGAGGTGAATACACTGATTCAGACTTTATTTTTTTTTTATTTTATTTATTTGACAGAGATCACAAGTAGGCAGAGAGACAGGCAGAGAGAGAGAGGGAAGCAGGCTCCCTGCCGAGCAAAGAGCCCGATGTGGGGCTCGATCCCAGAACTCTGGGATCATGACCTGAGCCGAAGGCAGAGGCTTTAACCCACTGAGCCACCCAGGTGCCCCTGATTCAGACTTTAAAAAGCTCAGAGTGTAGCAGAGAAAGCAACTGTGCAAATAAACATTTTCAATACAGCAAGATAATTGCAGCAGTAGAAGTCTTTAGTAAGTACAGTGGCTAAC
Source organism: Enhydra lutris kenyoni (assembly GCF_002288905.1). NCBI lineage: Eukaryota > Metazoa > Chordata > Mammalia > Carnivora > Mustelidae > Enhydra > Enhydra lutris. The sequence goes on from NW_019154104.1 coordinate 4,751,303, forward strand.
AAAAAAGGAAGTGACCAACTCTGCTGGAGTGGTTATTGAAGATGAGAAAATTGTATAGGGCATACTAGGATGGGTAGGAGTTTGTCAGTTGCTCAGCTGACCTGTGGGTGTCTATTTCTGTGTCATGACTAACTGTGGAAACCATTTATGCATAAACATCAGCATGAGATTTAAGCAAATAACTACTTAAAGGTAGAAAAAATTCATTGTTAGTTGGCAGGAATGCTGTGTTCCTTTACACCTTTTTAATAATTAGCTTTGTGTTAAGATATAATTAAAACCTCTTAGCAAAATACAGAAGACTTAGAGGGGGCAATGCTTTTTACTGGCATACGCTTCGTAAAATACATTGCAAAGCAACCAGCTATTAGAGTTCTTTCATTCTGTTGCATCTGCTTTGGGGAATTTAAAGTTAAACAGACAAGATGAAACAAATTTGCAAGTTTATGAAGATTTTCCTTTGTTCTTTTTTCAAACTGCTGAACTTGACAAATGAATATTCTTGGGATACATGCTTTTCAGGTTTTTAGGAGAAAAGCTTTGAGCTACATCTGTGACTGTTTTCAGTGTCTACACTGTGTGCTAAGGTCTCAGTGGTTAGTTTCTAATGAAACTATCAGTTTATCAATAACTATCTTGTTAAAGCTAATTATGAACCCTATTATGTTATTGCTTTTATTATTATTCAGCTCCCTTATGTATTTCTCACTGTAGCCTTAGGTTTTTTTTTTTTTTTTTAAGATTATTTATTTGAGAGAGAGTATGAAAGTTGGGGGAGGAGCAGACAGAGAGGGAGAGAATCTCTAGCAGATAACCCACTGAGCATGGAGCCCGATCTAGGGCTTGATCCCACAACCCCAAGATCATGACCTGAGCCAAAACCAAGAGTCTGATGCCCAACATACTGAGCCACCTAGGTGCTCTTCACTGTAGCCTGTTTTGTCTCTCATTATTCCCCTTGAGATAAATAGGACAAATTGAGAGGAAAATTGGAATATTTCAGTTTCAGATGTTTGACTCAGTCACATTGTGCCACTTTTCCTTTAGGGCTACATGGATCGATAAGGGTACTTGCTACCTAGTACACATTTTTGAAAGGGTGCATAGAAAATTCTAGAAAATGGGGAGCCTGCTTAGAAATAGTGACTGGCAGCAATTACAAAGGAAAGGCTGGGATTTTCTTTGTGTTTTGGTTTGTTCTATTCATTTTTTATCTTAGTTATTGCAGTGGCTGTTTTGGTACTTCACAGCAAGCTAAGTATTATACGATGACAGCAGAGTTTTCTGAAGCACCGCATTTGGGAAAATGTATTTAAATATATGCAGAGATCATGTAATAGATTTAATGGCAATAATCTATGCAAATCCATTTGATTGTAGTGTAGGATAGTCATTATCTTATGCAACTGTATTACTATGTAAATTTAGTAATATGTTCCAGAGAAAACTGTATACTATACACAAAGAATTGTGCAAAAATAATATATTAAAATCAGTGCCCTCTGGTTAATCCAAAATGATTAAAAGGAAAAACTACCTTAAGTTTATGAATATGAGTCAAAGAAAGAAAAAAATATATTTCATTTTTAGATTATATAAATGGTGGAGAACTTTTTACTCATCTTTCTCAAAGAGAGCGTTTCACAGAGCACGAGGTACGGATCTATGTTGGAGAGATCGTGCTTGCCCTCGAACATCTCCACAAGGTAAGATGCTCAATCTTTGGGAGTTCATTTTTTTTAAAAAATCTGTTAATTGAGGTAATGCTGGAGCTAAAAGAGCTAATGTTTTAAAACATCACTGTCTTCGTGGAGATTGTAAAAGTACGCTTCCACATTATTGCTAATTTTCTCAATTCTGTAGTTCCCTTTTTACAAATCTACTTTTTTTTTTGTAGTTCCTGTGATACAGATTAAAAAGGTAGAACCTGCTCAGTTCTTTAGTTTTGTTCATGAAAAATCCTAATGTTCATTACCAAGTATCATTAGAATAAAAGCTTTTCATTCTTAAGATAACCTTTAAAATGAAACCACAAGTCATAATATATATTTCCTTAATTGTGACTTACTCCATTGCAGACTCTGCCTATGTGTCTGCTGGGTATATTTCCTGATTAGCTTGGAGAATATGAGTTATTTGAAAGAAGCACCTGCCATGCCACCCAGCTACCCCACTCTCCCACTCTGGTTTGTCTTTGCCTATGTCCCTGAGGCCCTCCCTTTTTCCCTCTCCCTCTCCAGTGCCTCCCTGGAGCGTGAACTCAGTTGCTAAAAACTTTAAGTGAATTTCATGTGTATGATACTGTTTCAGCTCTATTAAAATCAGTTTGAACTTTAAAAAGTACATATCATTTCACCTACTGTTAATCAGGATCCAAGAAATTTTCAACGATGTTTCTTGAATTTAATGAGGAAGCATTATTATAGAAGCAATCCCTGTGTAGACTGTGTGTGTGTGTGTGTGTGTGTGTGTGTGTGTGTATTTCCTCAGAAAGCACTCATCAAGTATGTGAGACCACGAGACCAGCGTGACTTGAGTCACTACATTAGAATGAGACAAGTACATCGTAGAGCCACTGTCCATTGTCATGAATTCAGATCCTGCACTAGATTTGAGATGAACAGAGATTAGAGTGGTGATTATGGAGTATAGACAGGGGTGAAGAGAGACGAAGGGAAAAGGCAAAGAAAAGGGAAGAAAAGGGGCAGGGAGACTGGAATTGCAAGATGGAAGCAATGGACAGGAGGGGCTGTAAGAAAAGATGGCAAGATACAAGCATAGAAGGAAGGGGTCAGAAACAGGCGATATCTAGCCCAGAGCAGAGCCAGACTAGGCAGGCCGGGGCTGGGAGTCAGAGTAGGAATGAAGAGGAGTTGATGAACAATGCAAAAGGGAGCAGGGAGAAAAGGCCCCGGTGGGCATGGGGGTGTGGGACGGCAGTGCTTAGAGGAGCAGGAGGGGAGCTGACACCTTCCTGCTGTGAGGAGACAGACACCCTATTCCTTTGGGTGGAGTTGTCATGTGGTGGCCAGCTTTTGCCTGTGAGTAACTCTGTGGAATAAAAAGTAGTTAGAACATCTTCATACATGAACCAAATTGGGCCCAGGAATGGGCCAAAAATATCTTTGAGTTTTATGCTTAGGGGTATTAGATGTAAGTTTTAGTTCTATAAAAATGGTGGTGGAAACCCCCATAAATACCAGAGTAAAAACAAAACAAATATAAAGTTCTGATGGGTAAGATGGTAAACTCATTTTTCATGCGAAAACTTTAATTCCACTAATTCTGTTTATTGAAGGAAAATCCAGGAACATCTGTTATTATTAAAAAAGGGTAATCAGAACCACAGAAGTAGAGAACATGATGAGTATTAGATATACGTGTAATTGATATAGAGTGAAAGTAATATAGCAAATCAGACCTCAGCTAAGTTTCTCTTATTCTTACTACCCTAAAAAGATAAATACAAGGAGATACAACATAAGAGATATGAAGCCAGTGATACTAACCTTGTTATAGCTGCTAACAGTGAGTTTCTCGGGAAGAGACAAAAATGGAGGACACTTGGAAGTGATGAGGTAAAGCAGATAGTAACTGAGTTATTTCTAAAATTACTTCCAAAGTTTCTTAAAAAAAAAAAGTCACACTAATTGTTAGATACTTATGAGGCTACAAGTCAAATGTTCAATAAATTGTAGATATCACCCTTTCTTTCCTGTAGAACACTGAAGTTCTGGGAGGAAAATTGCCTTGCATTTTTCCTTGTGTAATTTGTTGTTTCAATTTTAAGAAGTTATTATGAATCTGCTTTTTCATGTGCTTAGTGTTATAGAAAGCAGTGTGTCTAAGTTTAAAAACATTTAATTCGGGCTGACATAACATGAAATTTGCAATGCACATCTATCAAGAACTTCTTGTATGACTTGTATAGATTTATTTAGCTAAAGATATAGCTGGGGTGTTTTTACTCTAAAACTTACACACAGAACAAGATGGAAGGATATATAAATTTTATCCAATTGACTTATTTCACTTATTTGGAACTACTGATCAGCTAAAATTAACCTATGATCTTCAGCCTTTGTGTTTAGGAGCCTATTATTCAGCAAGTCTTTATTTATCTATTTGACACTGTACTAGATACTAGATACTAGACAGATATGCATACTAGACAAATGCATGAAAAGTGAAAACAGCTAGTGTATGTGTGGTTATATCGAGACAAGCAGAAAATACCTAGAAAATCTCAGGCTTTTTTAGGTAAGTACAGTGTACATCTAGGTAAGCAAAGGAATAAAAACAAAGACAGGAGCAGTATGGGATCTGGTTAGTCAGAAAGGTCTCTGAATCCATTAGGAAGTGATAGACATGAATTGGCTAAAACTATCTGAAGAAAATCATCTCCAATGAGGATTAAGAAGATAGAACAGGAAGAACGGAGTAGACAGTGGTCAACAGAGAGACTCCACAGAAGCTGGTCCACCAGGAATTGATCTTCATTACACTGAGAAGGAAGAGGTGGTAGGAGAGGTGCAGGGAGCCCAGCAGATGAACCCTGAGATGGATGAATTCACATGGTCCTAGCCAGTGACTAAGCCATTATAGCATCCTGAACAGGAGAATCCTTTTTCTGGTTTGTTTTTACGGTAGATAAAGACTTTCCTAATTCATGTTTTGGAAATTGTTATTTGAAGATGCATGTTTGTTTGTTTTCACAGTTGGGAATTATATACCGTGACATTAAGCTTGAGAACATTCTACTTGATTCTAATGGCCACGTGGTGCTGACAGATTTTGGTCTGAGTAAGGAGTTTGTGGCTGAAGAAGTGAGTATTATGTTTTAATTTGAAGTTAGTAACAACAGAATGTAAATGATTAAAAAAATGAGTATAGAATAAGCATTTATCAGGAGAGTACTATATGGATTATGGATTTTTGTGCAGGTTTGCCTAGAGGAACATCTTGACATAAATGACTGTAAAGATTTTTAGCTTAAAATTACCATCTTGTTAGAATTGCAGTAAATCTTTGATGGTTATATCAGAATTCCCTAGTTTAAAACAAAACTATGCATTTAACTTTCCCTATAAAATATAACTGAAAAATGTAAATAAGCCTTTGGGCCCTTGAGGAGAATTATGCCTTAGTTGGTAACCAATAGAGAATTACAAAACAAAGGACATAGAGTTTACATTGTATTTACAAAATAGGACATGTCCTGATGTCCCTTTGAATTCACTTGACAAAAATGACAAGGATCTACTAGACCAACTTCTTTAATAACCTTGCTGGTTTTGCTCATATGAACTAAAATGTAATAGGTAATGTGCAGGTTTTAAATTGGAGGACTTTGCATTTTCAGTATTAATTAGCACATGTTTACTATTACATATGCATTTAATGACATTTTAAAATGTACATCTGCTATTTCTAATTTAGATACTGTTTACTTAAGAGTTGTAATGAAAAATACATTTTTATACTACTGGTTATGCAAAATGAGGTAAATTTGAGTGCCAGCTTTTTTTTAATCTAAGAAATTATTGGTATAGAATACAGAATTACAGTGCAGTTTTCATAGTGAAGGACTTTGTGGTGTCACACACATCATTCTTGAGTCCCACATCAGGTGTGTCTGTTTCTGGTTATTTGCTTTTTACAATATTGCCAAAGCAGTCCTACATGAATTCCATAAGTGCTGAAATTATAGAACTAAAGATCCCAGTTTTTTATCGTATCCGTAGTCATTCATTTCACTTACTCAGTAAATATTTATTCACCACCTCTTCTATGCTTGGTACTAGATAATGCAATGGTGAAGAAGGTCGAAGTGGTATCTGCCTTCATGAAGTTGTGGTTATAATTATACTGATTATCTCTGGTAAAAAAATCATAGTTATAAAATGGATGAATTTTTGAGGAATTGACTTCAAAGTCTGATTTTTAAAACTTTTCTCCTTTGTAAAACTTTTCGTGGCAACTTCAGTAAGATGTGACAGGTTAAATATGTTTACCATGGCTTCCTCACCAAATCCCCTATGCAAAAGTAAGGGAGTAGAATAGACACGTTCTCAAAAGAGAAGAAAGAAAATAGCAACCAAATTTTGGAAGATGGACAACAGGAAATCTAGTTGTAACTCTAGTTGTAATTTCTGGTCATAGTTGAATCCTAAGCTAGTAACATGAGAATCCCCAAAACAAGCTAATTTCCCCTTCTGGCTCCCAGACAGGGTCAGGAATTGAGGGCACCAGGTGTCTCTCAAAGTAGGAGCACAGGGGATATGGTTGCAAGTCTGTATGAGAAACAGGGAGCCCCCTCCGAGCTGCAGTCTACCTGATTGACCTAGGCCACCGTGCTTTCCTTATCTTCAAGGAAGACTGAGAGTGTTAACAAGAAAGCCTGCTTTCAGGGACAATGGCCTGAAGGTGAGGACACAACAAAGGAACTAGTGGTTGAAGTGAAAAATGACACAGTTGAGTCATGGAGCTCCCATGGCCTCTTTCTGCCTCTTCATTCTGAGAACATGGCTTCCTACACAGGAGTTTAGAGGGTTCCTCTGAGAAACTGAGGACAGAAACTCTGCACATGTTGTCAGGTGGTGGTGTTGCCAGTAAACTAGTCCAGCCATATTCTTCTACAGAGATGTCTGTGACTTGACAAGCCCAGCACATGCCACAGAACCACATTTGTGATAAAGTCACTGTTTCTTTTTCTATTTTGATTTCACTATATTTCAGTGATTAGTTTCTTGTGTCTCTATTCCAATGGGATTATAGTTTCTTCTGTCATACTATGCATTTTAAACCATTGTTTTGAGAAGGGGTCGGTGGGCTTCAAGAGATGGCCAAGGCTCCTTGGCATGTGAAGCACACACGTGTGGAGAGATTTGGTGATTGCTTTCTCCTCTCTCCATGGAACCGTCCATGCATTTGCTCATTCTGTTGAAGGCCTTCTTCATACTAGACATTAGTCTAGGTTCTGATAAGACACCACTGAAAAGAATCGCTTAGTGACTCCTGTATTTATGGGTGTGGCTGATCGTTTGACAGACTTTGGCCCTGGGACACGGCAAAAATAAACAAAAATCAAGCGTGGATCAGAGTTGCTGAGTTCTAATACAGAAATACAAATTAATCAGAAATGCCATGTGACTAAATCAACCTGGTCCCTCCTTACAAGAGAGACTTGTGTGTTCTGTTAATCATGTCAGCAGCTCCTCGGCAAGGGAGCAGGGGAGTTCTTGTCAGATACCATAGGTTTTGAACACTTAGTTGTTTAGGTGCAAAAATGAAATATTGGGTTGGGGGGTACCTGGGTGGCTCAATCAGTTAAGCGTCCAGCTCTTGGTTTGGCTCAGGTCATGATCTCAGTGTCATGAGATCAAGCCCTATGTCAGGCCCCACGCTCAACAGAGTCTGCTTGAGATTCTCTCCCTCTGTGCCCCTCCCACTGGTCTCTCTCAAATAAATACATAAATAAAATCTTTTTTAAAAATGAAGTACTGGGGGGCGCCTGGGCGGCTCAGTGGGTTAAGCCTCTGCTTTCGGCTCAGGTCATGATCTCAGGGTCCTGGGATGGAGTCCCGCATCAGCCTCTCTGCTCAGCAGGGAGCCTGCTTCCCCCTCTCTCTCTGCCTGCCTTTCTGCCTATTTGTGATCTCTGTCTGTCAAATAAATAAATAAAATATTTATAAAAAAATGAAATACTGGGATTCAATCTGAGGTAGAGAAATAACTTACAGATTTTATTATTCACTGAATACAGTCTAGCCGCATTTAATATAGTTATGTGTTAGTGTCTGTGTCATTAAGCTTTCCACTTTCATCTCTTCCCCTCAGACCACCAGCTCATTCTCCTCTTCGCATAGAGGACAGACTGTCACACTCTCAGGGCCGGGGTAAGAACTACCCCTCTCTGAGACTCCTACAACAGGATCTAGTAGTTCTTTGCTCCCCTAATTCTACCCAGCAACTGTTCAGCAAGTTTCCCTGCTTAGACTCTTTCCACCTTAAAAATATTCCCCCCAAACTATTTCTGTTTTGAATAGTTAGCATTCCTTTTTGGTTTCATGTGGCACCCTGACTCCCTCATATCGAAATACCGTCTTTCTTGGAATGAGTTTCTTTTTTGTCCATCCCTATTCTACCTTGTTGGTTTTCGGTTTAAACTGTAGCTTAAGGAGTCTCTTCCTTGGTTTCCAGTGTATACAGAAAGATTCTGTAACTCCAGCTCCAACGACTTCTCTCCTCTTCCTCTTCCTCTTGGTCTTTTGTCATCATTTAAGCATGCCTACTCTCTCCTGTTTTAAAATTTTAAAGATGGATGGATGAATGGATGGATGGTTGGATGGATGGACAGATGGATGGACGGACCAATAGATAAACAGAATCTATTCAGAATTCCATATTCCTTTCCAGCTCTTGCGCTGTTGTTCTCGGTATTTGTCTGCACACTCTCTTTACTTACCCACATGTCACTCCTTAATCTACTCCAATTTGACTTGCACTCCGACTGACCGATTGTAAGCCTTCTTGTCAAGGTCACCATTGACCTCAGTTTTAGATACTCTGTAGTCTTTTCTTATTTGACTACCTAGTAATGTTGAGCAGATATTGCCTCTCTCCTTGGCTGATGAGACACCACACTCCCCCGGCTTTCCTTTTGTTTGTCACTGTCTTTTGCAGCCTCTTCCTCTTCTACCCAGGAGTTCCTCACAGTTCAATACTAGGTACTCTTCTCTCTTTATGCTCTACTCTCCCCTTTATGCTGGTGATTCCTCAAAATACATGGCAACCCTGACCTCTCTTCTAGACTCCAGATCCAGACGTGCTCATGATGTATTTCCACGTGATGCTCTCATAGACTGCTTGAGCTCAACATATCCAAAACTGAACTAACCTTCCCCCATCCGAATATGCTTCTCTTTCAGTATATTGCTGTTTTGTGTATGATAGATTCTGCCCTTATTGGGTCTGGGGAATGTATTTCTACTAATTTTTAGTAACTTACTGAGTACAAAAAAAACATATACTTTTAAAATAACAGTTAAAGTTTCTGCTTATGGTGTAATATTCATCTCTCTGTGTATTCATTAATTGAATAATTGAGCAAATAATAATTGAGTACTATGCGTTGGGTATTGTACTTAGGCCCTAGAAATACAGTGGTAAACATAACAAATTCCTTGCCCTAATGAGCCTGTATTCTGGAGGTGTTTGTCAAATATGCCAATAAGTAATTATTTCTAGATTATAATTTGCTAGACTGGAGTGTATACAGGACAAAATTGGTTTATTGTAGAAATCTTTAAAATCTTTTATATGATAATGGACACTTTACAAAGTTGATACTTTTCATATGATCTTTTCTCAATCGTAGAATCTAATAAATCCCTTGAGATTCTGAGACTAAAAGAAGACATTTCTAAATATTTGCAGGCTAGTCTATGTCCTTCATAGAATCTCATGAGAGTACAATTCAGCAAACATTTGTTGAGTTCCTACTGTGAGTCAGACATTCTGCTGGTATTGGGTATATGATTCTAACACTGAAGACTATAAAGATATTTAAAGGGGGTCTGTTTTTACCTGTTTATGAACAAATAATATCAAAATGATACATTAATGTCCTATTAGTTACCCTGTACTTGTATATGACATGTGTATTCTGTGTTTTTATAATTTCACACTAAACATTTTTTAAAAATCACAACAGATTATTAATGTAAATCTACAGGTAGCTAAATAAAACTAGCAGAAAAATAATGTCCCCAACATTCAAAATAGAAGTAGCTAAACTAATCATACTGCCATGGTAGCTATACTTTAAAGGAAAGGCCTATAGATTAGTGACTATTTTCTCTTTCCATAAAATAGAAAAATGCACCTTTGCTTAGCAAAGGGGGTGTTATTCATTAATTTTTTGAACATATAAGGGGCCTTTGTGTATAGTGGATAGGACATGTGTTGAAGGAAGAGGGTCTTTTTCAGGTCTCCTCTCTGTAGCTGTGTGACACTGGGAAAGCCCCAGTCCTTAGCCTCTCTCAGTCTTAGTTTCTTCCTCTGTAAAATAATAGCTGTCATTTCTAGTTTATAGGATCATCATATCCCACAATCAGCTGATGCTCATGAAAGTATGTTCTAAAGTGTGAAGCAATAAAAAATACCGGTTTCTACTTTTAAGACATACTGTTCAAATTTTAGATTACCGTGAGCAAAACTAAAATATACAGATGAGAATCTTAAATTGCTCTCCATTGGGGCACCTGGGTGGCTCAGTTAAGCATCTGCCTTTAGCTCAGGCCATGATCCCAGGTGGGATCAACAGGGAGCCTGCGTCTCCCTCTCTCTCTACCTGCTGCTCTGCCTGCTTATGCTCTCTCTGTCTCTCTGTCAAATAAATAAATAAAATCTTTAAAATAAAAATTACTCTCCCTTTTCTGATTTGTAGGAAAGTTTTAAATCATGCCTCTCTTTAGTAAATGACTAGTTAATAATACCATTTGCAGTATTCTGCTGTTGTGACATATTCATCTCAGGATGCCTAGGTGAGGTTCAGGATCCCTAAAGAGCATGTTTGCTTTAGGAATCCGATAACCCTACTCTCTAAGGAAGCTTTTGTTCCTTCTGTCCCCTTCCTCAGTTGATTCTTCCTGGTGTGTGTTGACAGTTCTTTTCATTTGTATATGATCCTAAAGACCGTATTAGGTTGGGGCGCCTGGGTGGCTCCAATGGTTAAGCATCTGCCTTCTCTCAGGTCCTGATCCCAGGGTCCAGGGACAGAGCCCAGGACCCTCATCCACTTGGGCTCCTTGCTCAGCAGGGAGCCTGCTTCTCCCTCTGCCCACTGCTCGACCTGCTTGTGCTCCCTTGCGGGCTTGTTCTCTCTCTTTCTCTGACAAATAAATAAAAGTTTAAAAAAAAAAAAAGGAATGTATAAGTCTCTGTAAATAAATCCTATCAGTTATTCACCAAAATCAGTGACTCTGGGATAATTTTAGTTAATTTAGGGTAAATGTTGAGATGGAAGTGTTGGGAAAATAGGAGATCTAGAAACCAGTCAGAGCATTTTTCCATTGCCCCAGTCTTTCTTTTGCTTAAGCAGTATTACACAATATACAGATGCTAGCCATTAGTTTCTGCCATTTTTGGTAGAGTTCTTCTGCCAGATATCAGAGTGGATTCCTTACATTCGAACAGGAGGAGGGGAGGGAGACAGACAGGGCTTTGCCCTCAGATGTCTGCCTCACAGATTGCTTTATAACTTTTCTTACAGTAGAAATTACTGGCTCTGGTAAGATTCACTGTAATACTCTAATTTTAAGGCAAGTTCAATGCACAAGTTCGGGGGGCAGGTTTAATGTAAATGACATCACAGTGCAAGTGGGGACACCTTTTTTTTTTTTAAAGACTTTATTTATTTATTTGACAGACAGAGATCACAAGTAGGCAGAGAGGCAGGCAGGGAGAGAGAGAGGAGGAAGCGGGCTCCCTGCAGAGCAGAGAGCCTGATGTGGGGCTCGATCCCAGGACCCTGAGACCATGACCTGAGCCGAAGGCAGAGGCTTAACCCACTGAGGCACCCAGGCGCCCAAGTGGGGACAACTTTTAAGTGGAGAGTCTTTTCACAGAAACTTCTGTAATATAATCCATTTGTTCAAATCAAGTTTAAATATATATAATTTTTATTTACCTGAAAATTATATTTAGCAGTCACATTTTTCTGTAATAATATTAATATAGAATATTAATATAGAATTAATATAGAATATTAATATAGAATTAATATTAATTTCTATAATAATATATTAATATAGAATTAATATAGAATTTTCTATATTAATATAGAATTCTATATTAACATCTGAAAATAGATCATTTTTATCTATTTTCTAAAAAGAAAGACAAGGTACTTAAAAGCCATGCTGAGTGTCAGGGACTTTCAAAGCCTTAATGGGTATTTAGCAAAAAAATATTCTGGAATATTAACTAACGTTGCATAAGTGTGATTGATAAATGCTTATGTCTTTCAAATTTCTTTTTAATTTTTTACATTATGAAATATTTAACTATAATAAAAATGTTTAAAATGATACAACAGAATCTGTGCACCCACTATTCACATATACAGTTATAAACATTGTGCATTTTTTCCACTCATTCAGCAAACATCAGTTGAATGTCTGCTGTGATCCAGGCACTGTTCTATCTGGCATTGGAATCTAGCGATGAACAAAATAGACAAAAACAAGTAAATAAGTAAAATATGTATGAAATGTGTTAGATAGTGGGAAGTTACAAGAAGACAAATACATTAGGAAAAAGGGATAGGGAATATCAGGGTGAGAAGAGGTTGCACTTTTTTTTTTTTTTTTTAAAGAGGGGGTAGGTAGGGGCAAAGGGAGGGAGAAAATCTTAAGCAGGTTCCATGCCCAGCTCAGAGCCCAACACAGGGCTCGACCTCACAACCTTGAGATCATGACCTGAGCTGAGATCAAGAGTCAGACACTTAATGAACTGAGCCACCCAGGCACCTGAAAAAGTTGGACTTTTAAAACAGGTTCAGGAATGGTCTAGCTGAGAAGGTGACAGTTGAATAGAAACATGAAGGAAGTGAGAGTATGAGCCATATCAGTATCTTAGTAAAGAGATTTTTAGGCAGAGAGATCAGCGTGAAAGACCCAAGGTGGGAATATGCCTGGGCTGTTTGTGGAACAAGGAGGAATACAGTGTAAGTGTACAGAATGAGTGAGGCTCAGAGTAGCAGGAAGTAAGGACATGGAGGAAGGATTGTACAGATCATGCAGGGCATTGAAGACTGTTATAAGGACTGTGATTTCTTTAAGTGAAATGGGGGCCGTTGGAAAGTTTTGAGTAGATGAATGAGATGATCTGACTTGTTTTAGAAGAGTAATTCTGTTTGGCAGGCGTGATGTTCTTGTAGTGGGGCAAGTCTAGATACATGGAGACCAGTTAGGAAATTGTTGCACTAATCCAACCAAAAGATGGTAATGCTTTAGACAGTGGAGTGGCAGAGTAAACTGGAATAAGTAGTCAGATTTTAGATACATTTTGACATTAGAGATAATGAAATTTCTTGATGGATTGGACATGGGATTTGAGAGGGCAAGAAGAATCAGGGGAGCCCTAAGGTTTTTGGCCAAAGTGGCTGAAAGAATGAAGTTGCTATTAACTAGCATGAGGTGGGCTTATGATGGAAAGATTTCAGGTAGGTAGAAGAGTGCATTTAAGCAGCTTGAATTTGAGACTATTAGACTTACAGAGATGTCAGCGGGCAGTAGGAGATCTGAGTCTAGAGTCTGGGGGAGAAGTCTCATGTAGAGATATAAATGTGGAGTTTGCCAATATGTAAGTAATATTTAAAATCGTGAAAATGGAGGAGGGGGCACCTGGGTGGCTCAGTCGGTTAAATGCCTGCCTCTGCTCAGGCCATGATCCTGGGGTCCTGAGATTCAGCCCTGCGTTGGGCTCTCTGCTCAGTGGGGAGTTGCTTCTCCCTCTCATTCTTCCTCCCTGCTCTCTATCTCTTCTCTCAAATAAATAAAAAAAAATATTTTCAAAAAAAAAAAAAGAAAGAAAGAAATAGAGGAGTGTATCAACAGAGTAAGTACAGATAGGAAAGAAAAAGGGACAAAGCTCTGAACCTCAGGCCTCTCTGACTTGAGTAAAAAGAGGAGAAGGCGCCAGCAAAGGAGACTGGGAAGAAGGGACTGGGAAGCTGGAAGAAAATGGACAAGTCTTGGGAGCAAGTGAAGAAATGTTTCTAGGATGAACGTGATCAACTATGTCAGGTACTGTTGTCAAGGACAAATAAGGTGAGGACTGGAGATTGAGCATTGGCTCAGTCTAAGTCTCAGGAGAGAGCTAATGGGAATTGACACATTGTCCTCCAACCTAAGGCAACTCGGTAAAAAGGAATAGTGAAATCGTGTGAGGAGGATGCAGAGGATGGAGTGGGTCAAGAGAGGTCTTTTTAAGGTAGGAGAAATGACAGACATCATATGCTGGTTGACACATTCCTGTAAAGGAAGTAGGGGTCAATATAATAATGGGAGGTGGGGGGCAGATTGCTGGAATGCTGACCTTGGGAGGGATAAACTCAGTGTATAAGTGGGGAAGCTGCCCTTAGCTAGGGGCCTCATCAGTTCATCCTTAGGAAGAGAGAAGGGTGAGTTGCTGGGCCCAAATGCACGTGACTGTCAAGAAGCAATAATGGGAGCTTACGGAAGGTCTTTTCTAATTGCTTCTATGTTCTCACTGAAAGTGAGGAAGGAAGAGGAGACATTGGAGTTTGAGGAGAGAGGAGAAGATATAAAATAAGTAGCCACGTCTGTGGGAGAGTGAATGGATTAGGGAATGAGTGTGTTTGCTGGACAGCATTAAAGGCCCACTTGAGGCTCATGGTCTTGCATTTAAAGTGAAATTGGTCAGCCTGATTCTGTTTTACTCCAACCACATTTAGCTTAACAAGTGCAGGCAAAGAGTAGTAGATGATGGGTTGAATTTAATCTTGTTTTAGTACCCCTACTTCATATGTATATATCCATAAACTATATATACTGTTAGCTTATGTTCCTAAAATGTACATAAGTGGCATATCATATTGCAAAGTATTTTGACTTATTTTTGAAATTTATCCAAGTTGATAAATATGAATCTGTTTCATTTATTTTAGCTTCTGTATAATATTTTAAATGAATTACCCAGTTTACTTCTCCATTCTCCTGCTGAGATACATTTAGGTTTCTGTGTTTTCTTAGTGTTGCAAATTTTTTCAGATATTACTGGTTTTCTGCAGTACCTTAAATATTCTAAATACCTGTCATTTGTAATTATATACTTTATTTCTTTTCCAAGTCTTCACCTGTCTTTAATGATATTTTTGCCATCATCAGATTTAATATTTTAATAAAATCAAATTTACTAATCTTTTCATGTTTATATCCAATTATTTTTAAAAATTTTAATTGTGGCAAAATACAAATTTTTAATTTTAAAATTTTAAAACAAAAATTATCATCTAAACTATTTTTAAGTGTACATCAATTGAATTAACTATATTCACATTATTGTTTAACAGGTCTCTAGAAATGTTTTATCTTGTAAAACTAAACTCTATACCCATTGAGCAATAACTCCTCAGTTTTCTTTCCTCCCGGCCTCTGGCAATCACCATTTTACTTTGTGTTTCTGTGAGTTTGACTACTTTAGATACCTAATATAAATAGAATCATACAGTATTTATCTTTGTGACTGGCTTACGTCAGTTAACATAATGTCCTCAAGGTTCATTAATGTTATAGCATGTGATGAGATTTCCTTCTTTTTTAAGGCCAAATAATATTGTAATATATGTATATATCATACTTTGTTTATCCATTCATCCACTAATGGACATTTGGGTTGCTTCCACTTATTGGCTGTTGCAAATAATGCTGCATTGAGAATAGGTATACAAATACCTCTTTGAGATAATGCTTAAAGCTCTTCTGGATATATATCCAGAAGTAGAATTGCTGGATCATATGATTATATTATTTTATTTATTTCCCCCATGATAATTTTATTTTTAATTTTTTTTGAGGAACATCCTTAATGTGTCCCATAGAGGCTGCACCATTTTCCATTCCCACCAGCAATGTGCAAGCGTTCCAGTTTCTCCACATCCTCACCCATACTTAGTATTTCTGCCTTTTTGATAGCAGCCCTCCTAATGAGTATGAGGTAGTATCTCATTATAGTTTTTATTTGCATTTCTCTCATGATTAGTGATGTTGCACATCTTTTCATGTGGTTTTTGGTCTCTTGTTTATCATCTTTGGAAGAATGTCTGTTGAAATTCTTCGCCTGGTTTTTAATCAGGTTATTTGCTTTTTTCTTGTTGAGTTGTAGTTCTTTATATATTCTGAATATTAACCACTTACCTGATATGCAATTTGTAAATTTTCTGTCTTGTTCTGTAGGTTGTCTTTCTACTTTGTTTCCTTTGGTGCAAGGAAGTTTTTAATTTTGATATTGTCCCATTTGTCAGCTTTTGTTGCCTGTGGTTTTGGTATCATATCCAAAAAATACTTGCCAAATCTAGTGTCATGAAACTTTCCCTCTGTTTCTTCTAGGAGTTTTATATTGAGGTCTTGCATTTAGATCTTTAGTCCATTTTGAGTTAACTTTTGTATTTGGTGTAAAGTAAGGGTCCAACTTCATTCTTTTGCATGCAGTTGTCCATTTTTCCCAGCATCATCTGTTGAAGAGACCGTCCTTTGCTTATCATGTGGTCTTGACACCCTTGTTGAAGAAGATCATTTGACTGAAAGCACTGTAAGGTTTATTTCTGGGCTCTTTATTTTGTTCCATTGCTCAGTATGTCTGTCTTAATTCCACTACAAAGATGTGTTGTTTACTGTAGCTTTGTAATATGTTTTGAAATCAGAAAGTGTGACACTGCCAACTTTGTTCTTCTCTTTCAAGTTTGTTTTGGCTATTCAGGGTCCCTTGAGATTTCAAATGAATTTTAATATATTTTTTTATTTTGCAAAAAACACCGTTGGGATTTTGAAAGAAATTACATTGAATCTCTAGATTACTCTGGGTATGGTAGTATGGACATTTTCAATATTATGTCTTCTAATACACAAGCAGGTGATGTCTTTCCTTTTATTTCTATCTCCCTTAATTCCTTTCACAATATTTTATCATGTTCATTGTCAGGTCTTTTGACTTATTTATTTCCTGATCATTTTATTATTCTTGATGCTATGTTAAATGGGATGTTTTCCCCTTAATTTTTTTTGGATTGTTCATTGTTAATGTAAAGAAATGTAACTGATATTTGTATATTGCTCTTATATTCTGTAGCTTTGTTGTATGTGCTTATTCTAATAGTTTTTTTGTGTGGAATCTTTAGGGTTTTCTAAGTATAGGATTATGTCATCTACAAATAGAGATAATTTTATTTTTAACTTTAAATTTTGGATGTCGTTTGTTTGTTTGTTTGTTTGCTTTTGCCTAACTGCTCTGGCTAGGACTTCTAGTTCTGTATTGAATAAAAGTGGTAAGAGCAGCCTTCCCTTGTTCCTGATCTTAGAGGAAAAGCTTTCAGTTTTTCACCACTGAGTATCCTGTTTACTGTGGGCTTTTCATATATGGCATTTACTATATCAAGGTAGTTTCTTTCTAATCCTTCTTTGTTGTTGAGTGTTTTTATCATAAAAGGGCATTGAAGTTTGTCAAATGCTTTTTCTGCATCAGTTGAAGTGATCATGTGGTTTTTGTTCTTCATTCTGTTAATGCAGTGTTTTACATTGATTGACTTTCAAGTCTTGAACTATCCTTGCATTCCAGGAATAAGCCTCTCTTGATCATGTCACATAAACCTTTAAATGTGCTGATGAATTTGATCTGCTAGTATCTAAGTAGGATTTTTGTATCAGTCTTCATCAGAAATATAAGTCTGTAGTTTTCTTGCAGTATCTCTCGCTGACTTTGGTATCAGAGTAATGCTGCCCTCATCCCTCATACAATGACTTTGGAAGTGTTCTCTTCAGTTTTTTTGAAAATTGAGGAGGATTGGTCTTACTACTTCTTTAAGGGTTTTTTTTTTAGAATTTTCCTGAAAGCCATCTGGTCCTGAGCTTTGCTGGGAGGAGGTTTTTGATTGTTGATTCAGTCTCCTTTCTGATTATGTGTCTGTTCAGATTTTCTATTTCTTCATGATTCAGTCTTGATAAATTGTATGTTTCTAGGAATTTATCCATTCTAGATTATCCAGTTTGTTGGTGTATAATTGTTCATAGTAGCTTCTTATAATGTCTTCTCTTTCATTTCTGATTTTACTTATTTGAAGCTTATCTTTTTTTTAAATCTAGCTAAGATTTTTTCAGTCTTGTTGATACTTTCAAAAAACCAACTCTTATTTTGTTAAATTTTCCCTATTGTTTTTCTTTTCTCGGTTTCATTTATTTATGGTCTACTTATTTCTTTCCTGCTGCTAACTTATGGTTTAGTTTGTTCTTCATTTTACAGTTCCTTGAGGTATAAAATTGGATTGTTGATTTTTTTGAATTTTTTAAAACAAGATCTCTTTTTATCTCAGTGCAGTAAGATATTTGGTTTTCTTTAAAAAAAATAACACTTTAAAAATTTTAGTTTACTGGAAATTAATTTTTGTATAAAAACAAAGTGAGGATCTTATTATATCTCTTTTTATAGATTAACCCAATTGACTAAACTGTCATCAAATAGTTAATCTTTTCTCTACTGATTTGAAAGGTAACTTCTGTCATATGTCAAATTCCTATACACGTCTGGGAGTCTGTTTCTATTCCTGTTTCTCTTCATTCAATTCCGTTTGTCTGGTTGCCTCCCTCTAAATCAAAATAAAAAATCTTAAAGACTATGATTTTTGAGAGGTGAGATCCTTCTCCTCTTCACGTTTATCCTACCATTCTCTCTTCCTTTCATCTGATTCTTCACTGTATTCTTTATTCTTGGTCTTTCGTTCCTCCATATGCATTATGGAATTGAATTTATAAATTAATCCAGAAATAACTGTGATCTTTGGATATTGAATCTTCCTATCAACTAATGAGCATAAATGAATATTCATACTTTCCCATTTATTTAGTTATCATTTATTTCCTTTGATAATATTTTATAACTTTCTATGCTTTACACTTATATTATTAGATTCATTTCTATTAACTTTATTTATTCCTATCTTAAAAATTAGAATACTTATGTTTTTTGAGGGCAGCACATAGGAATGTTTTTGATCCTGTACATGGGAATGTTGCTGAATTCATTTTCCACTAATTTACAGATCCACTTGGATTTTTTATGTAAATGACTATATTAAGAGAAAAAATCAGAACCACCTTGTTACTAATGATGGTATTATATCTTTGTGATCCTCATTATCTTTATTTTGTGTGTGCTTGTGGGTCAGCGGTTTGGTTTAGCTTTATCGTTCTGTCTACCTTCATTTGTACATACTCTTGCTTTTTACTTTAAGGCTATATGTCTTGGGTTTTACAATTTAGTATAGTATTTACTGTAGGTTTTTTGATAGATGAATTATATTGTTAGTTTCTAGTTTTTTATTGATATAAGTAAATTTTTATGCTTTTTCTCTTTAATCACCTATGTAATTTATATTAATAGGATTTGTTGTTTAGTGTTAAACCATCTTTTAATTCTTGGAACAAACTACTTTCAGTGTTGTTGTTGTTGTTGTTTTACACTTTGCTAGATTTTGTTTGCTGATATTTTATTTAGGATTTTATTGTCAAGTTGACCTGTAATTTTCTTTTCTAATATGACATTTTTCTGATTTTGATATCAAGCTTATACTAACATCATGAAATGAATTTAGAATCATATATGTACAGAACCCGGCTAGCTCAGTCAGTAGAGCATGAGACTCTTAGAATCATATATGTAGATAGAAATCCTGTTCCTCTGAATATTTCCTCTTAATGCACCTCTATAACTATCAGGGTGTATATTTTTTTCCCACCTCCTAAGTGAGTGTGAGTAGCTTTTCAAATACTTATTTAATTCTTTAAAAATATTTATAATAATATTTAGGTTTTCAATTTCTTCTTGAGTCAATTTTGGTAAGTTATATTTTTATAGAAAATGTTATATTTTTTCTTTTTAAATTCTTTGGCATCATGTTCATAGAATTCGCTTATTTTTAAATACTGTGAGGGTAAGAATGTTTCCTTTTATATTATTAATATTATTGATCTGTAACTTTCCTCTTTTTTTCTCTTGGTCAGCTTGCTAGATGTTTGCCTATTAGTCTTTTCTAAGAAACGGTCTTTTCTCAAGCTTCTCATTTTTTCTATTTCTTTGCTGATGTTCCATTATTACTTTGGTTTTTTGACATTTTGAGTTTTTCTTTCATATGCTTTTTCTAAACTTTCAAGTTGGACCTCCAGCTTGGTAACAATCTTTTCATTTTTAATGAAACTGAATTTTAACAACAGCTTTAGAGATTTCTCACAAGTTCTGATATATGGCATGTTTACTATTATTCTAATAGTCTAATATTCATTGTGTTTTTTCTTTGGGCCATGAATTATTTAGAAATGGGTTTTTAGGTTCTCAGATAGGATTTTTTGGTTATCTTTGCGTAAATGAGTTCTAATTTTATTGCTTTCTGTTTGGAGAGCAAACTATATGATCTTATTTCTGTGGAATTTGAGATTTGCCTTGTGACCTATTATATGGTTGATTTCTGTTAATATGACATGTATGCCTGTTATAAAAGTTTTATGTATTCTCATAAACATCATGCAAATCTTCTATAGCTTCACTAATTATTTTCCTGCTTGATTGGTCAGTTATAAAAGAGATATGTTGAAATGCCCATTACAGTTGTGGATTTGTCCCTTTCTTCTTGAAGATCTCTCCATTTTTGCTTTATATAGTTTAAGGCTTTTCAAAAAATATTGAGGGCATTCAGGTTTGGAATAGTATTATTCCCTAGTGAAATGTTCCTTTTATTATTATGTAATAGTTCTAGCTAATTTTAATAATCCTTTTTGCTGTAACGTTTATTTTCCTGCTATTAATAAAAATACTCCAGCTTTCTGTTGGTTAGTGCTAGTCTGATATATCTTTTTCCATCTCTTTACTTTCAATATTTCTTTGTCATTATGTTTTAGGTGTGCCTTTTGTAAATAACATATAGCTGGATTTTGTTTTTGATCCAGAGAGTTTCTATCTTTTAACTGGTGAGTTAAAATCTGTATATTATGATTAATAATGGATTTTTATTTATTTCTCTTATCTTGCTATGTGTTTCTCTTTATCACAGTTTCTCTTTGCTTTTTCCCCTCCTTTCCTATTTAGATTATTAGGGTTTCTTTATTTCATTTCTCCATAATGGTCTAAAAGTTATATATACTCTTCTATTCTTTTAGTGATTATTAACCTGAAGTTTTTAACTTATATGCTGACTTAACAATTATGTCTGTAATTGTCATGACCACTGCAAAAACATGGAATGTTTTAACTTCAATTATCCATCTCATTTTCTGTGTTATTGTTACTTATTATTTGATCCCATGTTGTGTTATATTCCCCAAATTAATCGTTATTTTGTAATTTTCATTTTAAAAATCAATACTTGTTTAGATTTTCTCACATTTACCTGTTTTCTCTGTTCACTATTGCTTCTTAGAACTTAACTCTTTTCTTGTGAGTTCAGTTTATTTCTGAAGTACACTCTTTAGATGTCTTTTTAACAATGCTTAATGAACAGTAAACACTCTGTCTTAAAATGCCTTTATTTTACATTGCATATTTATTGTTAATCTAGCTGTCATAGATAAATCTAGTTTTGGGCTGGTTTATCTTTTTATTTTAAAATAAAACATTGCAAAAACAAAAGCAAAATAAATGTACGGATTAGGGGATTATTATAAGGCAAACTCTTAAAACCATCACTCATGTTAAGAAATAGGAATTTCGGGGCGCCTGGGTGGCTCAGTGGATTAAAGCCTCTGCCTTCGGCTCAGGTCATGATCCCAGGGTCCTGGGATCGAGCCCCGCATCAGGCTCTCTGCTCGGCAGGGAGCCTGCTTCCTCCTCTCTCTCTCTCTGCCTGCCTCTCTGCCTACTTGTGATCTCTATCTGTCAAATAAAAAAAAAAAAAAGAAATAGGAATTTCTCATCATGGGTATATTTTTATTTAGTTTGCTTGGGACTTCTGCAGTATTTTCTCAAATATATCTTCTAGTTTGCAGACTCTCTCTTTAGTTGTGTCTATTCTGTTTAATCGGCCTGTTTTTTATTACTATATTTTTTCATTTATATGATTCTATTTGCTTTTTCATATCTCCCTAATCTTTTCTATACTGCTTTGTTATTTTATGGATATTTTCCTTCCTTTATGTCTTTCATCTTTTACAACATACTCATCTTCTATAGATTCTTGTTCTGGTATTTCAAGTAGTCCTTTGTTTGGTGTGAGGAGTCCAGTTCTCATACTTAGAAATGTTCAGACTCCAGGGCTTTGTGTATGTGAACTCTAATCCAGCTAGGCTGTGGAAATTTCTCTGGTTGTCATGTGTTCCAGAGTAGCACCATGTTGACCAGATTTTCTCACTTCCCCATACCATGGAGGACAAGAGTAAATTCAGGCCCTAAATCTACAAGGGGCACAAGCCTCGGAATTTGATTTCACAAGGGGAATATTTATGTGCTTGTTTTCTAAGCTAAGGCCCTCCCTTTGTGTAGTTACAGCATAGGTCATACACCTACCTCACTGGTTTTTTGTACCCTCTTCATGGCTGGCATCTAGGGACTCCCCTTTCTGGTGAGCACGGCCATAGATGACTAGCAGTGCATTATTTACTTCTTTTTAAAAATCAAACATTTCTAGATACTTGTGAGGAGATTTGTCAAAATTAGAATGGGAAAAAATACAGGAGGGAGAAAAAAACTTCTCACTGGGATATTTATATTTAACTTACAAATTTATCCTAAACACATAAGATCGGAATAAAAGATAATAATAAAAGATAATAAAAAATAAAAGATCGGAATATTGGCAAATAAACACTAGGGATGATTTAACCTAGTATTTATTGAGAAATGCCTAAGAGTTTGACAGTTGAGTCTGTGTTTGGATTCTTCCTTAGAAGGAAACCCATTTTTTGTCCCGTGCTCTCTTTCTCTAAGAAACACTGAAAGCTCCTTGATCAGCTGATCACTTAAGCACAAGAATACCCTGTATTATCTGCCAGGATGGTACATACACTCTTGCTTTTACCATTCAAGTAAATTCTCATTTACAATCTTTTAACTCTGTGCTAGCTTTAATCAGTAATGTTGCTTATAACATAGCGTGGACTTAAATGCTAAGTAGGTTGATTCCCTTTTCTCCTTGAGAAGACTATTACCATAAAGATATTTTGAACAAATAATAACCAATAGAATTTAGCTCTGTTATCCTAGCCTTTTTATATCATAGTTCATAAAATATTACCTAGAAATCTTTTCCTGCCCCCACTACTGACCTTCTCCTGTCATACCTCATCAGTTTATCTTCCTGGTAGAATTATTTGAAAGGCATTCAGCATACCCTCCAGAAAACATGTGTCTTTCTAGGCAGATAAACACAAATTGAAAAGTAAATTAGAGATGTGTTTACAGATGAAAGATAAACTCTCAGGAATTCAAGGCTGATACACTGTAAGTTAAAACCTAGAGGAAGCAACACTTCCATTGAGGAAGAGGAAGCAGATACAGAATTGCAGGAGGCTAAAATGGCAATGTTTTAAAATAACAGAGAAACTTAAGAAATGCTTTGTTCACTATTACTTCTCAGTAACTGGAATTTCCCAACACTTAGGCTTTGATTTTTCTGTCTCCTGGAATTTCAATCAAATAAATAATTATTATATTAATGTAGATATTACCTACTCCCTTCCACCACCACCACCCCAAAAAACATATAAACCAAACACAAAACAGAGAACCTAAAGTGAATTAAGAAGGAGCTCAAAAATCACACAGAGAAGGTAGATGATACCTCGTTGAGCACTTAATGTGATTCTGAGCTTCCCCTCTGTTGAGACAATCAAGAACTGAACCTCCATAGTTCTCATTGTCAGAGAAAGGAAGACATGGGGAGTGATGGTGACTGTCAAATCTTTCTGGCACTTAATCAATATGATTTGCGTGTTTCCTACCCTCTTTATACTAAACTTGTGAATATCTAGTGTTTTAAAGAAGAGAGTACATATTTTCTTGATCCTCATCTTGTAAAGTTAAATTATTGTCTCATACTTAGAAGTAAATGTGTATGATTTCAAAATGGTTTGACATGGAGCTGCCTGTAAATGGAAATGAAAGTTTATATTTGCTAAAAAGACTAGTTTTCTAAATAAATAAAATCTAGAGAAGCAACCAGTCAAAATTCATTATCTTTTTACTCCTAAGCCAGTTTGGAGAATTATTTTTATTTTTATTTTCAGTATATCTAAACTTGATTTAGGATATAATGTTTTAAAGGTATCTTTTAAGATGAGATCAAATAATTAATACCCTGACTTAATAATTTTCATGTTTCTTTATGTCAGCTACACAGTGATTTTGGCTTATCCGAAAAAAGGCTATTGCATAATGAATAGTGTATTAACTAAAAACACTGGTTTTATGAAGTCTGGGGTTTTTTTGAAAAGTAATTTTGTAGTATTTCTTTTTTAATCATTCAGGAAACAGATGAATGCTTCCTAACACACATTGTTTTCTAAGCATGTCTAACAAAGTTAAAAATTATTCATTACTTTTTATGCAGAAATTAAATAGAATCAATTTTACTTAGCTTTAATTTTTCTCATAGTTTAATACAAAATTATCATTTGGTACTGAAATGATGAAGCAGAGAGGTAATATTTGATATATAGTTTATATTAGCTATTCAATAACATTATTCTCCCAGGTAACAAAAAAGAAAATTTTCTGCAGATATAAACATAAGTAAATTATTTCTTTTAGTTTTTAGGGATAGTAATCGTTCAGCAAATGTAGCACATAAAAAGAGAAAAATTAATCTTAAACCATATTGATTATATGACATATTACATATGTCATATGACACATGACATATATATATATATATATATATATATATATATATATATATAATAACTAAGTAGTTTTAATACATTTGTTACCAAAGTGTTTAAATAAATTCGTTGTATTTATTGTCTCTGTGCTTAACTTTCCCCTAATAAAGTAAAGGACTTCTACTAATTCATTCTATAACATTGCTAGAGTAGTGTTCCTTACTTTAAAATTGGTAAATAAGAGGAATGTGTATTTTTCTTAAGAACTGGCTAGTAGAAGAAGAGTAAAGTGTAAATTGAAAAGTTTCCTTTAAAGTAATTTTGTAAAATATTTTAAGGGAACCAAAGTGCCTTAAAAAGTTTCAGATACAGCCATAAGAATGTATTTTGTATAGGGAATTCCTTACCCTATTTAATATATCTGTATAATAATTTAGATATTTACTCTCCTTTATTTTATTGGGATGAGTCATATGACACAATTGGTTATTTAAAAATTTATTTTTTTTAATTAATTTATTTATTTATTTTTATAAACATATATTTTTATCCCCAGGGATACAGGTCTGTGAATCGCCAGGTTTACACACTTCACAGCACTCACCATAGCACATACCCTCCCCAATGTCCATAACCCCACCCCCCCTCTCCCAACCCCCCTCCCCCCATCAACCCTCAGTTTGTTTTGTGAGATTAAGAGTCACTTATGGTTTGTCTCCCTCCCAATTCCATCTTGTTTCATTTACTCTTCTCCTACCCCCTTAACCCCCCATGTTGCATCTCCTCTCCCTCATATCAGGGAGATCATATGATAGTTGTCTTTCTCCGATTGACTTATTTCGCTAAGCATGATACCCTCTAGTTCCATCCACGTCGTCGCAAATGGCAAGATTTCATTTCTTTTGATGGCTGCATAGTATTCCATTGTGTATATATACCACATCTTCTTTATCCATTCGTCTGTTGATGGACATCTAGGTTCTTTCCATAGTTTGGCTATTGTAGACATTGCTGCTATAAACATTCGGGTGCACGTGCCCCTTTGGATCACTACGTTTGTATCTTTAGGGTAAATACCCAGCAGTGCAATTGCTGGGTCATAGGGTAGTTCTATTTTCAACATTTTGAGGAACCTCCATGCTGTTTTCCAGAGTGGTTGCACCAGCTTGCATTCCCACCAACAGTGTAGGAGGGTTCCCCTTTCTCCGCATCCTCGCCAGCATCTGTCATTTCCTGACTTGTTAATTCTAGCCATTCTGACTGGTGTGAGGTGATATCTCATTGTGGTTTTGATTTGTATTTCCCTGATGCCGAGTGATGTGGAGCACTTTTTCATGTGTCTGTTGGCCATCTGGATGTCTTCTTTGCAGAAATGTCTGTTCATGTCCTCTGCCCATTTCTTGATTGGATTATTTGTTCTTTGGGTGTTGAGTTTGCTAAGTTCTTTATAGATTTTGGACACTAGCCCTTTATCTGATATGTCATTTGCAAATATCTTCTCCCATTCTGTCAGTTGTCTTTTGGTTTTGTTAACTGTTTCCTTTGCTGTGCAAAAGCTTTTGATCTTGATAAAATCCCAATAGTTCATTTTTGCCCTCGCTTCCCTTGCCTTTGGCGATGTTCCTAGGAAGATGTTGCTGCGGCTGAGGTCGAAGAGGTTGCTGCCTGTGTTCTCCTCAAGGATTTTGATGGATTCCTTTCTCACATTGAGATCCTTCATCCATTTTGAGTCTATTTTCGTGTGTGGTGTAAGGAAATGATCCAATTTCATTTTTCTGCATGTGGCTGTCCAATTTTCCCAACACCATTTATTGAAGAGGCTGTCTTTTTTCCATTGGACATTCTTTCCTGCTTTGTCGAAGATTGGTTGACCATAGAGTTGAGGGTCTATTTCTGGGCTCTCTATTCTGTTCCATTGATCTATGTGTCTGTTTTTGTGCCAGTACCATGCTGTCTTGATGATGACAGCTTTGTAATAGAGCTTGAAGTCCGGAATTATGATGCCACCAACTTTGGCTTTCTTTTTCAATATTCCTTTGGCTATTCGAGGTCTTTTCTGGTTCCATATAAATTTTAGGATTATTTGTTCCATTTCTTTGAAAAAAATGGATGGTACTTTGATAGGAATTGCATTAAATATGTAGATTGCTTTAGGTAGCATAGACATTTTCACAATATTTATTCTTCCAATCCAGGAGCATGGAACATTTTTCCATTTCTTTGTGTCTTCCTCAATTTCTTTCATGAGTACTTTATAGTTTTCTGAGTATAGATTCTTAGTCTCTTTGGTTAGGTTTATTCCTAGGTATCTTATAGTTTTGGGTACAATTGTAAATGGGATTGACTCTTTAATTTCTCTTTCTTCTGTCTTGTTGTTGGTGTAGAGAAATGCAACTGATTTCTGTGCATTGATTTTATATCCTGACACTTTACTGAATTCCTGTACAAGTTCTAGCAGTTTTGGAGTGGAGTCTTTTGGGTTTTCCACATTTAGTATCATATCATCTGCGAAGAGTGATAGTTTGACTTCTTCTTTGCCGATATGGATGCCTTTAATTTCCTTTTCTTGTCTGATTGCTGAGGCTAGGACTTCTAGTACTATGTTGAATAGCAGTGGTGATAACGGACATCCCTGCCGTGTTCCTGACCTTAGCGGAAAAGCTTTCAGTTTTTCTCCATTGAGAATGATATTTGCGGTGGGTTTTTCATAGATGGCTTTGATAATATTGAGGTATGTGCCCTCTATCCCTACACTTTGAAGAGTTTTGATCAGGAAGGGATGCTGTACTTTGTCAAATGCTTTTTCAGCATCTATGGAGAGTATCATATGGTTCTTGTTCTTTCTTTTATTAATGTGTTGTATCACATTGATTGATTTGCGGATGTTGAACCAACCTTGCAGCCCTGGAATAAATCCCACTTGGTCGTGGTGAATAATCCTTTTAATGTACTGTCGAATCCTATTGGCTAGTATTTTGGCGAGAATTTTTGCATCTGTGTTCACCAAGGATATTGGTCTGTAGTTCTCTTTTTTGATGGGATCCTTGTCTGGTTTTGGGATCAAGGTGATGCTGGCCTCATAAAATGAGTTTGGAAGTTTTCCTTCCATTTCTATTTTTTGGAACAGTTTCAGGAGAATAGGAATTAGTTCTTCTTTAAATGTTTGGTAGAATTCCCCCGGGAAGCCGTCTGGCCCTGGGCTTTTGTTTGTTTGGAGATTTTTGATGACTGTTTCAATCTCCTTACTGGTTATGGGTCTGTTCAGGCTTTCTATTTCTTCCTGGTTCAGTTGTGGTAGTTTATATGTCTCTAGGAATACATCCATTTCTTCCAGATTGTCAAATTTGTTGGCGTAGAGTTGCTCATAGTATGTTCTTATAATTGTCTGTATTTCTTTGGTGTTAGTTGTGATCTCTCCTCTTTCATTCATGATTTTATTTATTTGGGTCCTCTCTCTTTTCTTTTTGATAAGTCTGGCCAGGGGTTTATCGATCTTATTAATTCTTTCAAAGAACCAGCTCCTAGTTTCGTTGATTTGTTCTATTGTTTTTTTTGGTTTCTATTTCATTGATTTCTGCTCTGATCTTTATGATTTCTCTTCTCCTGCTGGGTTTAGGGTTTCTTTCTTGTTCTTTCTCCAGTTCCTTTAGGTGTAGGGTTAGGTTGTGTACCTGAGACCTTTCTTGTTTCTTGAGAAAGGCTTGTACCGCTATATATTTCCTCTCAGGACTGCCTTTGTTGTGTCCTACAGATTTTGAACCGTTGTGTTTTCATTATCATTTGTTTCCATGAATTTTTTCAATTCTTCTTTAATTTCCTGGTTGACCCATTCATTCTTTAGAAGGATGCTGTTTAGTCTCCATGTATTTGGGTTCTTTCCAAATTTCCTCTTGTGATTGAGTTCTAGCTTCAGAGCATTGTGGTCTGAAAATATGCAGGGAATGATTCCAATATTTTGATAACGGTTGAGACCTGATTTAGGACCAAGAATGTGATCTATTCTGGAGACTGTTCCATGTGCACTAGAGAAGAATGTGTATTCTGTTGCTTTGGGATGAAATGTTCTGAATATATCTGTGATGTCCATCTGGTCCAGTGTGTCATTTAAGGCCTTGATTTCCTTGTTGATCTTTTGCTTGGATGATCTGTCCATTTCAGTGAGGGGAGTGTTAAAGTCCCCTACTATTATTGTATTGTTGTCGATGTGTTTCTTTGATTTTGTTATTAATTGGTTTATATAGTTGGCTGCTCCCACGTTAGGGGCATAGATATTTAAAATTGTTAGATCTTCTTGTTGGATAGTTCCTTTGAGCATGATATAGTGTCCTTCCTCATCTCTTATTATAGTCTTTGGCTTAAAATCTAATTGATCTGATATAAGGATTGCCACTCCTGCTTTCTTCTGATGTCCATTAGCATGGTAAATTCTTTTCCACCCCCTCACTTTAAATCTGGAGGTGTCTTCGGGTTTAAGATGAGTTTCTTGTAGGCAACATATAGATGGGTTTTGTTTTTTTATCCATTCTGA
This sequence comes from Enhydra lutris kenyoni, assembly GCF_002288905.1. Classification (NCBI taxonomy): domain Eukaryota; kingdom Metazoa; phylum Chordata; class Mammalia; order Carnivora; family Mustelidae; genus Enhydra; species Enhydra lutris. The sequence continues at coordinate 4,780,433 of NW_019154104.1, forward strand.
TACCCTGTGTCTTTTGATTGGGGCATTTAGCCCATTAACATTCAGGGTAACTATTGAGAGATATGAATTTAGTGCCATTGTATTGCCTGTAAGGTGACTGTTATTGTATATTGTCTCTGTTCCTTTCTGATCTACTACTTTTAGGGTCTCTCTTTGCTTAGAGGACCCCTTTCAATATTTCCTGTAGAGCTGGTTTGGTATTTGCAAATTCTTTCAGTTTTTGTTTGTCCTGGAAGCTTTTAATCTCTCCTTCTATTTTCAATGATAGCCTAGCTGGATATAGTATTCTTGGCTGCATGTTTTTCTCATTTAGTACTCTGAATATATCATGCCAGCTCTTTCTGGCCTGCCAGGTCTCTGTGGATAAGTCTGCTGCCAATCTAATATTTTTACCATTGTATGTTACAGACTTCTCTTCCCGGGCTGCTTTCAGGATCTTCTCTTTGTCACTAAGACTTGTAAATTTTACTATTAGGTGACGGGGTGTGGAACTATTCTTATTGATTTTGAGGGGGGTTCTCTGAACCTCCTGGATTTTGATGCTCGTTCCCTTTGCCATATTGGGGAAATTCTCTCCAATAATTCTCTCCAATATACCTTCTGCTCCCCTCTTTGTTTCCTCTTCTGGAATCCCAATTATTCTAATGTTGTTTCGTCTTATGGTGTCACTTATCTCTCGAATTCTCCCCTCGTGGTCCAGTAGCTGTTTGTCCCTCTTTTGCTCAGCTTCTTTATTCTCTGTCATTTGGTCTTCTATGTCGCTAATTCTTTCTTCTGCCTCATTTATCCTAGCAGTCAGAGCCTCCCTTTTTGTTTGCACCTCATTAATAGCTTTTTTTATTTCAACTTGGTTAGATTTTAGTTCTTTTATTTCTCCAGAAAGGGCTTTTATATCTCCCGAGAGGGTTTCTCTAAGATCTTCCATGCCTTTTTCGAGCCTGGCTAGAACCTTGAGAATCGTCATTCTGAACTCTGGATCTGACATATTACCAATGTCTGTATTGATTAGGTCCCTAGCCTTTGGTACTGCCTCTTGTTCTTTTTTTTGTGGTGAATTTTTCCGCCTTGTCATTTTGTCCAGATAAGAGTATATGAAGGAGCAAGTAAAATACTAAAAGGGTGGCAACAATCCCAGGAAAATATGCTTTAGCCAAATCAGAAGAGATCCCAAATCGTGAGGGGGGAGAAAGGGGAAAAAAAGAGAATCAGAAAAAAAAAAAAAAAAAAAAAAGAAACAATTAAAAAAAGAAAACCAATAAAGAAAAAATATAAAACGGAAAAAAATATATATATATTAGATAAACTAGTTAAAAATGTTAAAAAAGAAAAGGGTAAAAGTTAAAAAAAATTTAGCAGAAGAAGAAAAAAAATTGAAAAAGAAAAAAAAATTAAATTAACTGCAAGGCTAAAGAATCATGGGGAGAAAGCCATGAGTTCCGTGCTTTGCTTTCTCCTCCTCGGAATTCCGCTGCTCTCCTTGGTATTGAAACTACACTCCTTGGTAGGTGAACTTGGTCCTGGCTGGGTTTCTTGTTGATCTTCTGGGGGAGGGGCCTGTTGTAGTGATTCTCAAGTGTCTTTGCCCCGGGCGGAGTTGCACTGTCCTTACCCGGGGCCGGGCTGAGTAATCCGATTGGGTTTGCTTTCGGGAGCTTTTGTTCCCTGAGCGCTTTCCGTAGAGTTCCGGAGGGCGGGAATGAAGATGGCGGCCTCCCGGTCTCCGGCCCGGAGGAGCCGAGAGCCCGGGGCCCCACTCCTCAGTGCGCCCTCAGAGAACAGTGCCCAGTTACTCCCGTCACCCTGGCCTCCGGCCACGCTCCGAGCTGACCGAGGCTGCGACCGGTTCAAGGTAACCCCGAGCTTAGAGCTTACTCCTCGGCTCTGTCTCTGTAGCCAGCTTCCCCGTTCTAATACCTGTAAGCTCTGTAACACTCAGACGCCCCCGATCCTTCTGTGACCCTGCGGGACCTGAGGCCACGCTGACCCTGCGTGGGCTTCACCCCAGTTAAGCCTCTGTCCCTCAGTGGAACAGACTTTTAAAAGTCCTGATTTTGTGCTCCGTTGCTCCGCCGCTTGCCGGGAGCCGGCCCCTCCCCCCGCGGTCTATCTTCCCGTCGCTTTGGATTCACTTCTCCGCCAGTCCTACCTTTCAGAAAGTGGTTGATTTTCTGTTTCTAGAGTTGCTGTTCTTCTTCTCTTCGATCTCCCGTTGGATTTGTAGGTGTTTGCAATCTTTAGATAAGCTATCTAGCTGATCTCCCGCTACCTGAAGTAGTCTCAGCCTGCTACTTCTCCGCCATCTTGACTCCTCTCTCAAAAATTTATTTTTTTTAATCTGGACCTTTTTAAAGCTCTACAAAAGAGAATTAACTGTTTTTAAGAGACAAGCTTTTTCTAAAATATAAACAGTTTTGCTCATTATTACTAAACGTATGATTGGCAGAGCCAAACCTAAATAAAATAAGGTGGGAAAAAATACCTTTCGTCATTTTTCATCTTTGGGCTCCCTATTCTCCTTCTTAGAATTTGGTCTCTTTTTTCCCTGAAGGTTTCCCAGTGTTTTCCCAATCTTGCCTGACTGGAAATAAAGTCTTAAAGTATTAAACAGTTCTTTATACCCTACTAGGAATATTTGAGGTTTTACAAAAAGAATGGTACAAGAGACCAATAATTGAAATATACATACATAGTGCAAAACAGAAGAGTGAATGGATGAATGGATGGTTGGATGGATGGATGGATGGATGGGAGGGTTTCAGGCAAAGGAAGTCTTTGGACAGGACACGCACCCAGGACTCACTATGGAGGTGAGGATCTGTCCTGGTGAGAAGGGGGGAGTCTGTCAAGTAAATTCTACCACTACTTTTCTACTGTGGTTTATCTCAACCACTAACATGCAAAACTGACTTTTTTGTCATTTGTCTGGTTTGAAATCAAATGCCTTTTTGTTTGTTTGACTATTTAAGGCTGAAAGAGCATATTCCTTTTGTGGGACTATTGAATACATGGCTCCGGATATTGTCAGAGGGGGAGATTCAGGCCATGACAAGGTATGTTCTATACTTCCTTATATCTTCATAAAATGTATAATAAGAACCCTAGTTAATAACTCAGTCCAGTCTCTTCAACAGAGGCCTCTTTCTGGTATTGTCTTACCTCCATTGTTTTCTCTCCTTTGCTTTGTATACATGAACACATTATGATATCTAGTGTTTTAGAGGAAAAAGATAGACTTTGTTGATTATCTCTTCAACAGAAATAAGCATTATAATAATCCTTGGAGAAAGAAAAAAATCCTGCATTCAAGATAGTCCAAGTTTGTTTTCCTAAGCCCTCTAAAAACCTCACTTCCCTTTGTATGTGCAAAGTGAAGATTGTAGAGGAAGCATCATGAGCAGTTTTGTTATAAAATCTAGGTCACCTATCTTTTCTTTCTGTATTAAAGGATATAGATTCTTTAGTGCCATCTTAATGGTTTTGCTATATTAATAATTTTCTCTAAATAAGGAATTTTGGCTATTTTTTGTTCCTCATCTTCCCCTCTCCCTCATCCCCTTTTAAATCCCACACATTCAACCCAGATATCTTCAGTGTGGCGAATCTTTGGTCTCCTTACTAATGACTAGTCATATACTTAAAGCCTGTTCTTCAAGTTGGTGTGGTATTGGTTTGAGGCCATATGATTAGGAATCTGATTATTGATCTGTGTCATCTCAACAGCTGGTTTGCAATCCAACAGCAAAACATTCTGAGGGTCCTGACTCTGGCGGCAGTAAGATGGCTTGTATGAATAAAATAATTGAATTGCTGCTTTCATTTGCTTCCTGGTATTCTTGGAAACTGTTTTCCCTAGCAGCTTTATAGGAATTTATGACTTAAAATTTGAAAATTACCTTCTAAGACCTAATGTAACTAATTTTTAGAGATGAAAACCTTATAGAACCTCCTAGAATTCCTGTATACCTGAGGTCTGGAATACAGCTAGTCAATAAATACTCTTTCCTGTTCATGGAACAGCTTGATGACTTTGAGTTAATTAAATGTGACAATATATGCAAAGTGCTTATCAGTGGCTTCTGGCTCTATACTCCTTTATGACTGCAGTCGCCTGATCATGTTTTATGTCATCATTATGTATTTTCTTTAAAATAGTTCTAGGTTCATAAATTTTGTATCATCTCTCTGAAAACTTTTCCCTGAAATTTGGAAGCAGGGTTAAAAATTTTAGCTTCCAGTTAATATCTTACTGGTATAAGCTTGTGCATTCAGCAGATATTAAAATCTTGGCTTGCCTAATTATAAAAAAAATAATTTCAGGATTCTTTAAATTATATATAATTTGCTATGTTCTTAGTTCAGGTAGCTGCATTTATAAATTGGTTTCCCATTTAGATCTAATTTTATCTTATATTATTTTAAGTCTTCATGTTTCCCACAATTGAAGACTCACATAAATGAAGATATATGTGATAGGTCCTTTAAGAAGAATTGATTTCGGTGGTTATGAAATATGATACCAGTAGATGGGATTTTTTTTTTCATTTTTGTTCTTTGAGTTCAAAGAATTTCATAATATTTAGGGGGGCTAAATAATTAATAAAAATGCTGGGGGCATGTGGGTAGCTCAGTTGGTTAAGCCTCTGCCTTCGGCTCAGGTCATGATCTCAGGGTTCTGGAATCGAGCCCCGCATTGGGCTCCCTGCTTAGCAGGGAGCCTGCCTCCCCCTCTCTCTCTAACTGCTGCTCTGCCTACTTGTGATCTCTCTCTCTCTCTCTCTGTCAAATAAATAAAATCTTTACCAAAAAAACCGAAAAACTTTCTTAAAAAAATGCTGAATGCTCCTTTTTTTCCCCCGTCATAAGTCTAAAGATTTTACTTAAAATTTTTAAAATTTGGGGCACCTGTGTGGCTCAGTTGGTTAAACGACTGCCTTCAGCTCAGGTCATGATTCCAGAGTCCCAGAATCTAGTCCCACATCAGACTACCTGCTCAGTGGGGAGTCGCCTTCTCCCTCTGACCCTGCCCTGTCTCATGCTCTCTTTCTCTCTCTCACTCTCAAATAAAAATAAAATCTTTAAAAAATAATAATTAAATTTTTTTTAATTTATACATTTTTAAAATTAATCAAAATAAAACCATTACTTAATGATTTAGGAAATAATGAAAATACCTTTAGCCCCTTGATTGACTTCACTGTGTTTAAATTGTGTTCTGAGACTACCTGGATATTTGTTCTCTAAATGTCCTTTTCTTGCATGTGCTTCATTTAATACTCCTTACATAGGAAGCTCTATACAAAATCTTTTTGTTAAAATATTTTACAAATATATAGTTTTATTCTGTTTATTTTTCTTTCTTATAAAATATATATTCATAGTCTATAAAATGACATTATTGTTTTATAGGCAGTTGACTGGTGGAGTTTAGGTGTTCTAATGTATGAATTACTAACTGGAGCATCTCCTTTCACTGTCGATGGGGAGAAGAATTCCCAAGCTGAGATATCTAGGTAAGACTTAACAAAATAAAATAAATGTATTGTTTTCTCAAAGAAGCTTATCAAATTGCTGAACTCAAGGCTGATAGAAAAGATAATTTTTTAAATGAGGGTAGACAAAATGATTTCCAAGTGGTAAACTTCCATTTATATTCATATAGAATGTAGATCTATAACATTTACATTTCTTCCTATTTTATGTGCCCACTTAGATCTTAAGTGTCATAAAGGATAGTGTCAAAATTTTTATGTGCTCCAAAGCACTTGATATATTATCTTAACCTAGTACATCATATATTGGGAAGTGTATTTGTTGGACACTTTTTTTCCCACTCTGTATCAAATGTTATTTCTTTGCAAATAAAGAAAAAGTAGTGATATTTTCCACTCATGGATATCTAGGCTCAATAGAAACAAGTACCATAAAATTACCCTCCTGTAGGTTACCCTAGTAGCATTGTTCTGTTCTTTTCTTCATAGCAGCTGCCACAATCACAGTGTGACATATGTGTTCATAGTTATTGGATTAATGTCTGTCTGTCCCACTAGATTGTAAGCTCTGAGAGCAAGGGGCATGTCTGGCTTTGATCTTCAGGACTGTCTGCTCCTGTGCCAGCACAGTGCTTACTGTGCAGAATTCAATAAATATTTTTGGAATGAAATGGATGAATGAACAAATAAACGCACAGTGATAAAACATTATACTAATTACTAGTTATGTTTTTGTCCTGTTTTTACTTGAATTTCGTAACTTTGAGAACAGATTTGACATTAAAAATTAAAATTGAGACTTCCACCAAGATGGAATAACAGGGACTGGATTTACTTTCCTGCCTGAAACAATTTTTTAAATGGGCAAAATATATGAAACAGCACTCTCGAAGACACTGAGCATCTAGCAGTGAAGGACAGTGAACACAGAGAGACGGAAAATAAACGAGGTGAGCCCTCTGATTGCCCAGCTTACCGCCTTGAGAGAGTATCCAGGCTGCAGCACAGGGAGGGGAGGCCCAGGCAGAGCTGAGGACATGGAACTGAGTCCAGGAGGACCGGCTAGCTAGAGTTCATAGACCAGAGTCAGAGAGATGGCCAGAGACTTGCAGAAGGTTCCCCTTGGGTAGTCAGTGAAGTATTGGTAAGCACTCGTGAGCGAGGGAGCTGTTCAGTCTAGTTCAGATGTTATTTCTCTAAACTGATCTGTAGATTGGTCACAGTCACGATGCCAGCAGGATGTTTTTGGGTTTTTGTTTCTTTGTTTGTTTCCATAGAAGTTGACAACGTAAAATTCATAGAGGTACGTAGAAGACGTAGAATAGCCAAATCACCTTTGACAAAGTAGACCAAAGTTGATTTCAGGGCTTATAAGCTACAGTAATTAAAACACTGTGTTGTTCATATCGAGATAGACAGTCATCAGTGAACTAGAATAAAGAGTCCAGAAACAGAACCACATAGATATAGACAACTGTGCTGTGTTTTGTTTTTTGTTTTGTTTTGTTTTTACAAAGGTGCAAAGTCAGTTTGGTGGAGAAAAGATAGTCTTTTCAACAAATGCTAGAACCATTGGCTATCATATGGGGAAAAAATGAACTTCAATAAATACTTTGCACTTTATAGAAAAATTAAAAATAGGTCATAGGCCTAAGTGTAAAATCTAAAACCACAACATTTCTGGAAGAAAACATAAAGGAAAATCTTTGTGACCTTGGATTAGACAAAGATTTCTTAGACAGGACACAAAAAGTGCAGTCTGTAAAAGAAACACTGATAAATTGGACTTCATCAGAATTCTATACATGTGCTGCTTGAAGGAAACCAAAAGAGTGGAAAGACAAGCCCCAGACTGGGAGAAAATGACAACTCCTGCATGTGATAGACGACTGGTGTCCAGAATACATAAGGAACTCTCAAAACTCAAGGGGAAAGAAACCCCTCTGTTCTGAAAAATGGGCAAAAGATCTTAACAGTTCCCCAGAGAAGATAGATGAGCGGCAAATAAGCACATGAAAAGATGACCAACATCATTAGTCTTAAGGGAAATGCAGACTAAAGCACGTGAGATGCCATTGTGTACTCACTGGAGTGGCTGCCAGAGAGCCTAATTGTCAAGGTTCTCCGGAGGACCAAAACCATTAGGGTCTCTCTCTCTCTCTAGCTATATATATATATGGAGATGTATTATAAGGAATCAGCTCACATGATTATGGAGGCTGAGAAGTCGCACGAGCTGCCGTCTGCAAGCTGGAGACCCCATCCTGAGAATAAGGGATCCTGTGGGTGTAAATCCCAGTCCAGTGGCAGAAGACCAGCATCCTGTGTTAGGCAGGCAGCAAGGGGCTGAATTCTCTCTTCCTCTGCCTTTTTTTTTTTTTTCCCCTACTCAGGTTCACGAGGGATTGGTTGCTGCCCACCCACACTGGGGAGAGGATTCTCCTTTACTGTGTCCAAGTCAGATGCTAATTTCATTGAGAATCACCCTCACAGACACACATAGCAGTGTTAAATTGGGGCAACCTGTAGTCCCGTCTGGTGACACTTCAAATTAACCATCACAAGTCCACCCCTGTCAATTCGGCAGCCATGCACATCTCCTTAAACTGAACTGAATCTCCAAATAAAGACAAAAACGCAGTCATAATTCCACCAAACGTGATACAGCTATCCTACATACAATGGAAAACCCACAAACTCTCTACATAAAATCCTTAAGTGATGTTTGCTCTTCTTGAACTCTTATAACTTAGATACTATGATAAAAATTAACAGTTCTTAAATGCTATGATATAAAAAGCCAGTGCATCTTATATTACATGAAAAACGAATGATAAGACAACAAAGACATATTGTAACATCTATATTAAAATTATTTATCCACATATATTCCACACAGATATATATTCATAACAAAATGAGGAAATAGAGCAATTTTTGTAATTGGTTATGGGATCATAGGTGGTATTTATAACTACTTTCTTCCACTACCCACTATGTATTCCCTTTGTCTTCAGCAAGTACCTTGTGGGTGACCCAGACAGTCATTCCTAAAGAATCTTGGCCTTTAGTACTTCTGCCTAGATTGGGTTGTTACAGTTTTCAGTTGACCTTAGTCACAGGGCACGGTAATACTAATAGATACCCTAAGAGATCTCCTGTATTTCAGACACTCTTCCTTACTTTCATTGTGGAGTAGTAGTCCAGTTTCCCCTTGGTAGTGAGGATCGATCCCCCCAGCTGCTTCAGAAATCCCTTTTTTGCTAATTGATTTAGAGGCACAAGGAGCCTAAAGTAGCTGGGCGGCTATCTTCATTTCTAGCTCAATGCAATCATTCATTGCATGTCTCTTGGTGGAAGCATTCCTTTTCCTAGAACTAAGACCTCTAGGCTAGCAGAGCAAAAAGTCAGCGGAATAGGAAGCAAACATTTTGCCAGTGAGTCACTTGGGAGTAATAGTGAGTGGTGCCATTCCCAGTTCCACCCCATGATTCCTGGGTCCATGAATCCTGGTATGGAAGAAACAGCACCATGTATTGGATGTGGATTCAGAGCATTTACAGCCTTCTGCAGAACCTTGCCAGAGCCCTGTGACATAGTGCCAACTAGCTGTTCCACTGCCCTATCACACCGGCTGCTTCAAGATGGCGGAGAGCTTGGTAAGACCAGTGAATTCCATGAGCATGGGCCCACTGTACACTTCTTTTGCTGTGAAGTGAGTTTCTTGATTAGAAGCCATGCTGTGTAGAATACCATGACTGTGCATAAAGCATTTTGTAAGTCCTCAGATGGTCATTTGCAGGGAAAGTAAATCCGTATCTGTGGTAAGCATCTATTCCAGGTAGGATGAAACATTGCTCCTTCTGTAATGGAAGCAGTCCCATGTAATCAGCCTGCCACCATATAACCGGCTGACCACCCTGGGGATTGGTGCCATATTGGGCACTCAGTGGTGGTCTCTGCTGCAGGCAGATTGGGCACTCAGCAAGAGCCGTAGCCAGGTCCGTCTTGGTGAGGGAAAATCCATGCTGCTGGGCCCGCACATAACCTCCTTCCTTACCACCATGGCCACTATGTTCGTGGCCTAGCATGATAGGGTTGACTGGAGAAAGAAACTGATTGATTATCTACAGAAGATCATCCTATTTACTTGATTTATTAACATCCTCCCTGCTGAGGTCACCCTTTGGTGACCATTCTCATGGGACACAAATATCTCTCCATTTTTTCTCCCCATTCAAAGAGACTTATCCATATACCTCTCTTACTCATATATCGTTGTCAACCAGACTTCCTTGTCACCAATATTCTGATCTTACTTCTTCCAAGTCCCTGACCATCCAGCAAAACCATTGGCCACTGCCCATGAGTCGGTATAAAATTGCACATCTGGCCATTTCTCCTTCCAAGCAAAGTGAACATCCAGGTCACTGCTCCAAGTCGTGCCTGCTGGGAAGATTTCCCTTCACCATGTCCTCAGGGATGTGCCAGAAGGGAGCTTTTAGTGCTGCAACTGTCCACTTGCCGGTGGTGCCTACGTATCACGCAGAACTCTCTGTAAATGAGGCCTGAGCCTTCTCTTCCTCTGTCAGCTATCATAGGAACCACCCGTGGCTTCATAGATGCAGGCTCGGAGAGAGAAGACGTTGGAGCAGGAGTGGGGAGAGTGGGCATCTGGGGCGCTGGTGCATGTAACTTGTGCCTTTAGGACCTGCTCAGGCCCCATTTCGTGTCTCCTACCTCCCATCTGATGAGGGAGTGCTGCTGATGGATCAGATGTCACCCAATGTATGACAGGCATCTCAGGTCTCATAGAAGTGTTCAGTCTCTGTTTAGGCCCAGTAGCAGACCAAGAGCTATTTCTCAAAAGGGGAGTAGTTATCTGCAGAAGATGACAGGGTTTTGCTCCAAGATCCTAAGGGGCCTGCTAGAGGTTCTCTGTCTCCCACTGACACCTCAGGCACTGTCGAATCTGCTGGAACATATGGCCCGAGGGCAGAGCAGCTTGACCAGCAACCTGAACCTGTTGCACAACTGTCTCTTGTTCTGGGCCCCACTCAATGGCAGCTGCTCAGGTTACTGGGAAAACAGACTGGAGTCCTACTCCCAAAAGAGGAATATGTTACCTCCAAAATCTAAAGAGACCCACTAGGCATTGTGCCTCTTTTTTAGTTGTAGGAGGGGCCAGATGCAACAACTTATCCTTCACCTTGGATATGCCCTATACCCCCTGACCCCTAGAAATCACTAATCTAGTCGGTCCCTAAATTTTGATTCAATTTATTTTCCACCCTCTGACATCCGTCTTCCCAATCAGTCTAGAGTAGTTGCTGCTACTTGCTCACTGGGTTCAACCAGCATAAGGTCATCAATATAACAGATCAGTGTGATACAGAAGAGAAAGGTGATCAGGAACCTTGAAAACTACATTGGGATGTAGGGCTGGAGAGTTGATGTACCCTTGAGGTAGGACAGTAAGGGCACATTGCTGGCCTTGCTAGCTGAATGCAAGTCCTTCTGGTGGGCCTTATAGTCAGTGGTGGAGAAAAAGGCATATGGCACATGAATAGCTGCATGGGGTGGGGGGTGGGGGGTTGTGAATTTGCTCAAGCAACAAAACCACATCTGGTAGAGCTCTGCTGTTGAAGTCCACCAGCTGGTTCAGTTGATGATAGTCGAGTGTCCTCTCCAAGATCCGTCTGTCTTCTGCATGGGCCAAATGGGTGAGGGGTGGGTGGGAGTCACCACTCCTACATCTTTCAAGTCTCTGATGGCACTAATCTCTGCAAATCCCCAGGAATGCCATATTACTTTTGGTTTTACGGTTTTCCTAGGTAGAGTCAGTTCTAATGGCTTCCATTTTGCATTTTCCACTATACTTGTCTTCCCTCCACAGGTCAGGGAACCAATGGGGAGATTGTGCCTGCTGCTGATTATGTCTCTTCCAATTACACATTCTGGAACTGGGGAAGTAACCACAGGATGGCGTCAGGGACCCACTGAAACTACCCTGAGATGGAGCTGAAACTCCCATTGGTCACCTGACCTCCATAAGCCCCGATTCTGGTGTGCCACAGTGATGTTTGGGGTCTCCTGGAATTAGTGTCAGTTCAAAGCCAGAGTGCAATGGTCCCCAGAAAGTCTGGTTAATTCCTCTTTGCCAATAAACAGCTCTTCTGATAAAAAGCTGTAGGCCCCTTCGGGGAAGGCTGGGAGAAAGATGCACAATATAAAGTTTCAGAGTCCTTCCTTAAGGCGCCCCACCTTCCCCTTCATTCAGGAGGTTCTGGGGTATATAACTGTTTCAAGTGTGAGAATTAACTGAGGGGCAGTTAGTTGACTGGGGGAGGGCAGAGGAGATGACAAAGGGACGCCAGGAACCTTTGGAGGATGGTTGGGTATGTTCCTTTCTTTGGTTGTGGCAACGATTTCACAGGCGTGTACATCTGTCAGAACTTACCAAAGCGTATGTTTGTGTGTGGGAAGTCTACTGTGCATCAGTTTTACCTTAATAAAACTGCTAAATTTTTCTGAATATACCTATTACAGGACAGATGAGTAAGGAAATAATTTCTCACTATTCCAGTTCATTTAATTCCAAAGGGATCAGTAATATTTGTTAAAATCATAGTTAAAGTCATTAATTTAAAATTTTTTCATATGACTCTGCTTATTTTAAATGGGTCTCTTGACAGTTTGAAAATGCCTCAGAATTATAGGAAACCTTGGTCATGGCCGTGAGCATTTGGGTCCCTTTGCAAGGTCCTCCCTGTCATGGTGACAGATGCGAAGGGCAGTCTTAACCTGACAGCATGAAATAGTGCCGCCTCTGGCTGACTCCCCTCTGTGAGTCCACGTCCACAAGCCATCTTCTTCTTATAGTTTTCTTTTCCTTCCTGGGACTACCTTCAGGGAGGTAGTATGTTGCTGATTATGAAGGCAGGAGTATTCTAAACCAAGCGATGGTCAAATTTAAATTGCTTTTATTGCCCTTAGACCAATCATTTGGCATTCTGGTTTGAGAAAGAAGAAGAGCCTGAATCAGTGTGTCTAAAATCTTAAAACTAGGACATATTTTTCAAGAACTTAAATAGGATCTTGCCCTTTAATGAATTAATTATCCATTTTGTCATGTTGTTAATAATTTTCTTTAAAGCTTATTGTTAACCTATGATTTCATGGTTTGGGGGTTTTGGTTGTTACTGAAATTTCTAGCAGTATAATAATTAAGTTATCCTACACTACCTTTTCCCTTCAAGGTAGTGATTCTGATTGTCTTCCCTGGTGTAAAGCCTTTCCTAGTCTGTTCTTTTAACAATATGCACCATTCGATATATATACAGTGGGCTATTACTCAGCCATAAAAGAGGATGAGATCTTTGTCATTTGCGACAACACGGGTGGACCTAGATGTATTTTGCTATGTGAAATAAATCAAACAGAGAAAGACAAATGCTATATGGTTTCACTTACATGTGGAATCTAAAAAGCTAAACAAGCAAACAAAAAACAAACAGACCCATAAATACAGAAAACAAACTGGTGGTTTGTGGGGGGGCGGGCATGTAGAATGGGCAAAACAAATGAAGGGAACTGAGAGATATAGACTTCCAGTGATCAGTGAATAAGTCATGGGGATAAAAGGTACAGCGCAGGGAATATGGTCAGTGGTGCCGTTATAGTGGGTGGTGACACAGGTCACCACACTTGGGGTGAGCAGAGCACAGCATACAGATTTGCTAATCCCTCCACTGCACACCCCAAACTAATGTAACATTGTGTCAGTTCTCCTGCAATTAAAAACAAAAAACCCGTAAATTTAAAAAGTGAAAAAGAAATGTACCATTCTGATAGATGTATCATTCTCTTGTCCCCTGTCTTAATTAGCCAACGGCTTTTTTCATCATTGAATTCTTCCTTCATGTTGGCGCTTGTCCCTGAACTCTGCATCCTTTCTCAAGCTTTTACCTGAGCTGCTTCAAAATAGCATCTAATCCAAGTTATCTACCTGCCTGGAACTGTTTGTGGGTAGCCTGAAACCAGAACAAGAATGTTTTTCTGGTATATCAAATCTAAAACCCAGTAAGAATTTAGAAAGAGAGGAAAATTTTCTCCCTGCTGTACGAATCCCTTCAGCGGGGTCCCGGTGGTCCTCTCCCTTCCGGGTGAGTGCCGTCCCTGAGCAGATGGCAGTCATGTGAGGTATTTTCAGGGAAGCCCCTTCCATTACTGAACAACTTCATTTGTATAAAATCTCGCCTCCCTTAACGTGAGCTGAAATCTGCTTCCTCTAACCTCTGCATGTCAATGCTGTCCCATCCTCTAAAGAACATACATGAGTTCTGTTTCTTCCAGATGTTGCTTTAGAGATTTGAAGATAGTTTTACCTACGACAAAGCTTTCATTAGCTTTTCTGAGCTTGGGTCTTACTTTTATCTCATGTACATAGCGTGCTTTTCTTACTTGTCTGTCTCCCACTAGCTTTGATTCCCTTTCTGTGAGGAACCCCTTCTTTTTAGGCTCTGGATTACTGCTGCGTATGAAGGTGTCATCCTTCACCAGCCTGGGGCTTTGTAACCCATGGTAGTTGAATCCTGTGTCCTCACCTGGGAATCAGGATATAGAGAGTCTGTGCGCCATTCTCCTGTCATCTCTGACAGCGTCGTTTCTTTGCCTTGCTTTCTCTGACTCTGAAATGTCGAGAATACTTACCATGAGATGTTCATCTGGCATTTCACAACCCATCAGTAAAATATGTTTTGTGAATGTGTCTCATTGTACTATGATAAGCATAATGTTATAGAAATTCAGGTCTCAGTCTTATCAAAATAGTAATAATATTTGTGGTACAATTTAGGTCAGGGGTTAGCAAAACTACAACCAGCCAGATCCATTCCGCTGCCTGTGTCTGTATGACCTATGAGCTCTGAATGGTTTTTACGGTCTTGAGTGTTGAAAAAGTCAAAAGATGGACACTATTTTATGACATGTGCATATTGTATGGAATTGGAGTTTCACTGCCCGTCAGTAAAATTTTAGTAGAACACAGCCGTGCTCCTTCATCAGAGTATGATGTCTGGCTGCTCTGGGGGCCACTCTAGCAGAGGTGAGTAATTGCCCCAAAGACTGCACAGCTTACAAAGCCTGAAGTATTTATTGTCTGGCCTTATATCGGTTATCCCTTATCTATTGCTAAGTAACCGCCTCAAAATTCAGTGGCTTAAAACAACATGCATTAACTCTCTCAGAGTTTCCGTGGATGAGGAAACTTAGCTACACCTTCTACTTCTGGGTCACTCACAGGCTGTAATCAGAATGCTGGCTGGACTGTAGTTCTCTCAAGGCTCACCTGGGAAAAGATCTGTTTCCCAGCACATGTGGTTGTTAGCAGATTCCACTCCTCTGGGCCATTGGACCGAGGGCCCCCATTCCTGGCTGGCTGTTGGCCAAAGAGCACCTGTCAGTTCCTCACTACGTGGGCCTCTCTGACTTGGCCGCTTGCTTCCTCAAAGCGTGCAGGCTGGAAGGGAATGGAAAGTTTCCGGGAGGCTGAACTCTTTTGTAACCTAATCGTGAAAGTGGCATCCTGTCACCTTTACGGACAATACTGTTTATAAGAAAGTCACTAGGTCAGGGCGCCTGGGTGGCTCCGTTGGTTAAGCATCCAACTCTTGGTTTCGGCTCAGGTCGTGGTCTCAAGGTTGCAAGATGGAGCCCGGCACTGGGTTCCACACTCAGCACAGAGTCTGCTTTGAGATTCTCTCTCTGCTCCTCCTGCTCGTGCTCTCTTCCTCTCTCTAAAATAATAAATAAATAAACCTTGAAAAAAAAGTCACTAGGTTCTGTGCACACCTGAAGGGAAGAAAGGGGATTACTGTGAATATAAGGAGACCATCCTTAGAAAATGTTTGCTGACCTCTGGGTTAGGTAACTGTCCTCCCAAGGAGTATCTCTTTTTAGGTAATTACTATAGTACACTGATTTTGTGTGTCGTACTATAGTTTTCTAAAGCAAAATTAAAATAGTGATTCTGTTGGATTTATTCTAACCATGTTGATTAGTCAGTAACACCTTGAATGAACTTATTTCTATTTTTTAAAATTCTCTGCTTATAGATGTCTTGCTTTTAGAGTTATGCATAGAATAACTAGAACAAGCATCATTATTTCTTACCCTGTTCTAAGAGATCATTTTTTCAAACCCTTGGCTTTCATATCTTTCTTTCATTTTCATGATAAAATCCTTAATCAGCATATTTTATAAAGACTTCTTGATTCCCAATGTGCCACTCATTTTTTTCTTTTCCTCCTCATTTTAGGTATTTGTGTACCCGTTAGTGGTATCTGTGTTTCTGGATGTTTTTTTCACTCGTTACCCCCAAATCCACGAATGTTCCTCACCACAGATTTCATCCACACATTCTTCCACGTGACCCACCTGCAGCCACTGCAGGGTCGAGTCCCGTGGTGGGAGGGGTGTGGCAAGGAGAGGAGCAGGGTGGAAATGACCCTGCCCTCCATACTCACGTTCCTCCGCTTTCTATCTTACTTCCTTTCAGCATCCTTTAGCTCTGTTTACTCCTGCTTCCTCTGCATCACAGGTGGGGATGGAGCTGAGTCGTACTGTATTGTGGCCTCCGAAGACTGTTCAGAGCCCCGAATAAGACACAGGAATAATCCTTCCAGCCACGGGGAGGGCCCGTCGGCGGCACTAGAATGGCTAGCATTTGGGGTGCTCCTTGTCAGTCTGTCAGTGCTCCTCGAGCCCCGGCCTTCTGTTGTTCCTGTGAGGCCCTGTGTAGGCACTTCACTGCCTCCCTCCCCCAACCCGATCACCCCCTTGGCCAGTTCCCCCACGGGTCCCATCAACCTGAAGTCGAAAGCGTCAGCCTCATTCGTACTGGGAGAGGCTGTGGAGGTGGCCTTCTGCATTCATGACTCGGTCATTAGTTCCATCTGGAGTAATCTCACTGTTCTTTTTTTTTTTTTTTTTTTTTTTAAGATTTTATTTATTTATTTGACAGAGATCACAAGTAGGCAGAGACATGGACAGAGAGAGAGAGAGAGGAAGCAGGCTCCCTGCCGAGCAGAGAGCCCGATGTGGGGCTCGATTCCAGGACCCTGGGATCATGACCTGAGCCGAAGGCAGAGGCTTTAACCCACTGAGCCACCCAGGCGCCCAATCTCACTGTTCTTTACAAGCCTGTGCTTCCCCAGGAGAGCCTCTTCCTTTTGGAGGATAATGTTGGCTCTAGCTCTTTGCTCTGACTCGGGCTCTTCTCCCTTCAGCAGCATCTTTGAAATTCTTTGCATCTCACTCCACTCTTGACTCAGTACTGCCTCAGTTTGTTGTCACATGTAACCTCTTGGTCCCAGGGAACCCCCGAAGTGTGGTTCTCCATCCTCTCCTATTCCTTCTGTCTTGCCCGTTAAGGAAAGGTGCTCTGTTGGGGGGTTTTTGTTTTTTTTTTTTAAGATTTTATTTATTTGTCAGAGAGAGAGAAAGAGCACAAGCAGGGGGAGCGGTAGGCAGAGGGAGAAGCAGGCTCCCTGCTAAGCAGGGACCCTGATGCCAGACTCATGGGCTGGGATCATGACTCGAGCCGAAGGCAGATGCTTAAACAGCTGAGCCACCTAGGTGTCCCAAGGAGAGTTGCCCTAATAGAGATAGTGGAGTGTGTGAAGTAAAAGCTTCGTGAGCATTGTCTGGGTCACAGAAAAGAGCGGAAAGGAAGAGGGACAGGGATGAGGTCTGCCAACAAAAACCATAGCCAGTGTGGTGGGGTCCCAGCTTTCACCCAGACCGCACCCACCCTGCGACTTAGACACGTGCAGGCGTGTCTGACAAGCCGGTCTGGTAGACCTGCCAGGCCTACGAGAGTGCAAAGGAGAGGAGCCCCGCCAGAGCAGCTGTTCTCAGAGGCCTTAGCCACTGGGCTGGGAGGCAAATCTAGGTCATAGTCATATCCATCACTTTTAGGGAGAAGATGCTATATGTTGAAAAGAAAAGAAAGCTCTTTTACCAAAATCTTTATAAGCTTGTGCACACATCTTTACTTCCCCGAACCTCCCAAGGAGCAGGAATGTTCTCTCTTGTGCACCAGACGCCACGGCAGGAGTGAGTGCCCCTTAGGTAGTTCATGAAGCAAAAGAAGGAAATGAGATGCTGAGATGTGAGTGTGAAGAAGAGTATTTATAGTGCACATGAGACGTGCCCTGGGGCTCCCAGGAGTTACTGGCTGAGAGTTTGAGTAGAGTTACAGATTTTGTAGGAATAGATAAAGAATCTCATTTGATGATTCTTACTGGCAAGGTCTAGGGAAATATGGGGTAGGTGTGTCAAGGAGAAACGCAGTGACAGCCAAAGGGAAGTGTCCACTCTGGGCAGCCAGCGTCTCAGAGCAGGCACACTCCTGGGGACTAGCCTCACTGAGGGCAAGACTCACCTGGGCACAGCTGTGTGCCAGTCTCTGTGCCGAGGAGTCTCACCCCTCATTTCCTGGAACCATTATGACCCTGGTAAACAGGTAGCTCTGTGTGCTTTTCTTATAGATGCAGAAACTGAGGTTATCTTGCTTAAGGACTCATAGCTCCCTTGTGCTGGGAGTGGGGTCAAGTACAAAGTGACCCCTAGAAAGTTGCTTCATGCTCTCCTGGAGCTCACACTTGATTCTGTGCTGCTGTTTTCTTTCCTAGTGAGGTGGGTGCTTATTGCCCGTAAGGGATTGGGAAGTGCTGGCCCACAGACAAGGGGAGTACTGAGTTCATTAATGTCTAGAATATGTACTGAGTCGTTTTTACTTCGTAAGGCCGAAGAGAAATATACAGGCAGAGTTGTTGTCCTAGGAAAACTTACATACTGCCTGGGAAGATAGGGAGTAAACAGAGGACAGTCCATAACACCAGGGAGTTCTGAAAAATAGTTGAGTGGTAAGATGACTATGCCATCGACGTACAAGGCAGCACGGACCCATGGGCACTGGGGGTGTCAAGGAAGCAGCCATTCAGGATGGCGAGATCACATGGGCTGGGGGACTGACAAGGTTTGTGAAGGCTGCAGGTGGAAAAGGCCTTTGAGATGGTGGGAAATAGCCACAGGGGCCCGCTCACGGGAGATTCAAGTCTTCTGGCCTGGACATGCTTGTGTGCTGTTCTCTATGCATCTCTAATCTTGTAAATGAAGTTCATTTTATTGCTCCTTTTCTAAAATTAACGTACACTCTAGTATGAAATGTGCATACAGTGTAAAATGTGCGTAATCACCCCCAGAGACAAATATTGCTGACATTTGGATATATTGTGCTCATACTAGACCTACAAGTTCCTCTTTCCCAGTTTTTGCTTATAGTTACATGCATTCTCCAATTATAGGCTCTCTGTAAACATAATTTTACAATCACCATATGACATAACCATTGAATAGACATACCATAATATCCTTAACTATTTAGAGTAAATGAAGTTGGCTGGAAACTCCTCCCAACTCAGGCAGGCAGACAAGTAACTTTGTAATTCTGGAACCACATGGGAACCAGGAAATGAGAATCAACAATATTAAGTTATGAAATAGGAAAGATTGTGAACTTTGAAAAGGAGGGCAAATAGAAATAAACAACCCAAGAGAAGGTATGCAAGAATGCAAAAATGTTATCTTCAGGCCTCTGTGGCAACTGAGGAAGAAAGATCCCGAGTGAGCAAGGTATCACGAATGGAAAATAATCAGACATTTATTCACTCAGGAAATATTAGTTAAAGACTTAGTGAGTGCTAAGCAGTGCTCTAGGCCCCAGGAAAAAAGCAGTGAACAAAGTTGTCTTTTTTTTTTTTTTTAATTTTTAAGATTTTATTTATTTGTCAGAGAGAGAGAGAGAAAGTACAAGCAGGGGGAGCAGCAGGCAGAGGGAGAATTAGGCTCCCCGCTGAGCAAGGAGCCCAACACGGGACTCAATCCCAGGGCCCCTGGATCGTTACCCAAGCCAAAGGCAGACACCCAACCAACTGAGCCACCCAGGCATCCTAAAAATTGCTATTTAAAAAAAAAAAAAAGGAATCCCTCCTACCTCAAAGCTTACATTTTAGTTGGGAGAGATAATTAATTGACAAATAAATATATAATAGTCTTTAAATTTCATGAAGCAAAAAGAAAGGACAGTGATGAAGAAGATGGGTATTTTGTCTGGATGGTTAGAGAAAGATGCTGTGATAAGGTGACACTTGAGCAGAGACCTTAGTGGAGGGACAAGTGAGCCTTGCCCATCGTCCTAATACCATTGCTGAGACAGTTCTTATGGTTATGTTTTAGTAAACATATGAAGCACGCATCATGTTTCATAGGCT
This sequence comes from Enhydra lutris kenyoni, assembly GCF_002288905.1. Classification (NCBI taxonomy): domain Eukaryota; kingdom Metazoa; phylum Chordata; class Mammalia; order Carnivora; family Mustelidae; genus Enhydra; species Enhydra lutris. The sequence goes on from NW_019154104.1 coordinate 4,800,258, forward strand.
CACTGTTTCCACCGTAGTTTATTATGAAAATATCACATCTGTTAGAGTGGATACCTGCCTACCTGCTTCCATCATGATTCTACTGTGACTGCTGGACAATCCTCGCTTGTTCTGTGTCTGCTGTCCATCCATCTTGCACTCCATCATAGTTTTAATTCTAATCTTAGTGTTCGCACCCTGTAACCCATATATTCTTAAGCTGATCAGTTACAAATTTCTTTTACCACAGAGGTTTTCAAAAACTTAACATTCCTGAATAGAAAGAAATTGTATATTCATTTTTATATTTTGGATTTTAATTTTATTTAATTTTTCTTTTTCCATGTAATTCCGCTATCCATTTGGAGTTTATTGGTTGTATTATAAGGTTGTATTATAAGGCAAAGATCTTGCTTTGTTTCACTATTTCACAAATAGCTGATTTCCCCAGCACATTTGTTGAACAGTGTGGCATTTCCTATGTTGGCTGGTCCCTTTTCAAAAACAGTGTAAGTTTGTGTATGTGCCTGGATGCTTTCCAAGTCATCTCTTCTGTTCGTTTGATTTGGCTGTTGATTTGTTTTGCTAGCACCTCAGTATTATGGTTTTGTTTTCTAATACTTTTTAATTTATAATTAACATGTAGAATCCTTCCCAATTATTTTGTTTTTCAAGATCTTCTTAGCTGTGTTATTTGCTTATTCTTGGAAAAAATATTAAATCATCTATGTTCTAAAAACACCTGCTTAAAATTTTAATTGGTATGTATATTTCTTGCTTTCTTTGAAGGGAATCTTGCCTCATCTTTAAAGCAGGGATAATACTCACTGCCTTTGGTAGGATTATTGTATGGATTAAACGATAAACACAAGAAGTGTTTGACATGATATATCAACTCGGGGCCTGTTGTGATTTCACAGAGAGCTCTACGGTTTATTTGGGCCCTACTCCATGGCAGTTCATTTCTGGAGTTTCCCAGATCCCCTTTGAAGCTAAAAAGAAAGAGCTCTTGGCTACTGCCAGTTAAGAAATAAGCACATTTGAAGGTAAAATGGCAGCAACACCTGAACAATGTCTCCCTGTCCTTGTTGCAGGGTGTTCTAGGATGGTCACAACTAGTGCTGGCTAGAACCAGCATCCTCCACCTGCATCCCCCATTTCCTCAGTGCACATGCTGTGCAGCTGCATTGGTCTGGCCTTCGGATTGGCATTCACGCTCACAGATCACAGTGGGCTGGAATCTGGCACCAGGTTTACTTAGCTTTCATAGATACAGCATCAAATACCTCTTGATCAGTGGTCTTTCCAGTCACCTCGCCCTGGCTTCCCAGCCCACAGAGGACACACTCAGCCATTAGTGGTTGGACCAACTGGGTGGTGTAAACCACGCCAGCAGGGGAAGCCCAGCACAGGAAGTGTATATTAAAACTCCCCTGTGCACGGTTTTCGGGTGCCCACGCCCCTACCCAAGGACACCCTTGGGGTAAGAGATAATACCCAGAAGCTTGTGTTCTCCTGTCTGCCCAGACCTCTCAGGGGTAACTTCACAGGAACCAGGCCCCACTGTCATTTCACATTTATCTCGGCCCAGTACATTTCAAGGAAACAGTATGAGAGGAAGGTAAATTCGAGATCATCTTCCAGTGGAGAAGAGATTTAAGCCTTTTGGGGCTTTCTCCTCCCCACACCACCCATTCCATTTCTGGTCCTCTTCCTGGCCCTGTGGCTCTCTGTAGGCTTCAGAACCTTTCCACACACTAAGGAAACCCTGTGCTACTCTGTGTACCAAGACAAGAAGCCTAAGAAGTCATGGTGTCTCCTGCAGCGCCCCTACTTTGTCTCCTGCGAGCCGTGTGGATGCCTGCCATGGCCTGCTGGGCCTCCCACTGCAGCTTCTGGCCCTGTGAGCTGCTCTCAGGAAGGCGAGGCTCTGGGCCCAAAATCGGCCAGTCTTCATGTTCCCGCATCAGCTCTGCTCTCAGAAATCCCTTCGCATTTCCACTCTGTGTCTTCCCAATGGGATCCCGGCCTTGTCCTGATCAAAAACTCTAGTCCCCAGCCCATGGCACCTGCCACTGACCTCCGTCACCCACTGAGGCTGTTTGTATGCCCAGACCACCACCCCCAGGTTGTGCACGGGGTCTCCTTCTGCCCCTCTTTCCACTCGGGCATCTCAGTGGGGCCTCCCTGTTCTCTCCACGTCCCTCCTTTTGTGGAAGAACCCACCACGGCTGATCTGCCCAACTGTTGCTCTCCCCGGTGCCTGGTGCCGCGTGGACTTCCACTGAAGGCCACCGCCTCGGGTGTGAGGAGTGACAGACGGGATCAGCACCTCCCCACGGTGGCGGCCACAGCACTTCTTTCCATCTCCCCAAGGCGGCAAAAGCGCATGTTAGCAACAACATGTCTGTTGCCTGATCCTGGACCAAAAAGATCCTGCCTGCAAGAAGTACATTCAAGGTGGAGAAAATGGAAAAGCTGTGTTTCTTCCCTCAGAAACAGGGCGGCCAGTGTCTCTGTCGGATATACCTGTGCCTGATGTGCAGAGAGGAGTCTCTGGGATGCCAAGAGCCCCGACCAACTGTGAGCCCTGGGCACATCCTAAAGGATCAAAAAGAAAAAAAGGGCACTGCTTATTTTTCCCCTGTTCTGCCGACGTTTTTCTCGCATCCCCAGCATGGAGTGCAAGAAGTCAGATTAGCTTTTGAAATGAACAACACTGCTGGAATTTTCAGTCCCAAATCACTGGTCATTTCCCTGCTTCCATCCGGAGGGAGCGCGACGGGAGCTATGTTCAGGGGCAACACTAAGCACTGCTCCTCCTGTTTCCCCCATTCAAGCACCATCTTACCCACTTTTAGGTTAAGGAAACCGTGGCATAGAGAGGTCAAGCAACCCTCTCAGACTCACACAGCCAGTAAGCCACACAGCCGGAGTCTGAATTCTGTCTGGCCCCAGAGTCTGTGTTCTTACCACGCTGTGCTGTCTGTTACCAACGTGTTACCTGGTTTTATTCCATAACAGTTACTAATATTTTAATGCACACCAGGCCATCTTTTTGCAAATCCAAATAAAGGAATAACTACTTCCATGTATACCGTGTTAAGCTTCTTAATTTCAATCTGTTCCCTTCATCATCCCTTCTCGTTATTGACCTTCCTTTTAACAGGGGCAAAAGGTACATTTGGTTGGATTGAGTTCTTCCTTGACCTTAGAATAAATTCAAATATATAATCAAGAAACTTGATTATCTTAATTGTTTACCTTCTATAATAAATAGTAGACATTCTCTTTGAGTTCCCTATAGGGCTTGCCTGCCTGTTTTATAGTAGCAGATAATGAAGCAGGTGCTCTCATCCTATGAAAAGCCCCAGGTCTGGTGCTTGTGTTCAGATATTAGGAGTGGAACCCTGTCCAAGTGACTCTGACTCTCCCTGTCTTGGCCGGCCTTCCCTCCCCTTTCCTGCTGGGCCCTGCTGTTCCCTAGCACACAGGGAAGGAGAAGAGAGGCAGTATGGTTGGAGTTGCTTTTGTCCTTTCAAATCTGAGGGCTGGATTGACTTCCTTGAGTTTATTAGGAGTTGTTTCCATTGGGAAATCTTCATCAGAATTGAGTCGGTAGATGGGAGGTCCCAGACCTTCATTTTTTTTCCAATTAAATATTCGGGATGGCAGCTTCCCACTAGGAATGACTTATACTGAAAAATGATCCAACACTTTTTGTTTCTGCTTATTTAAGTTTCAGAAATTTGATTTCATGGTATCTCATTTTAAATACTCTTGCTCCATTTTTCACATATAGTTCAATTTCAAAGTGTGTCGCACGATACTTGTTTTGCTAAGAATACTGTCACTAACGTCATCGTCTGGTTGTTTTAATAGCAAGTTTTATCTGCCTACAGGAGAATATTAAAAAGTGAGCCTCCATATCCTCAAGAAATGAGTGCTTTAGCTAAAGACCTAATTCAGCGTCTTTTGATGAAAGATCCCAAGAAAAGATTGGGATGTGGCCCACGTGATGCGGATGAAATCAAAGAACATCTCTTTTTTCAGGTGAAATATATTGAACAGATGGTTTTGTGTGCCCTGCTATTTGCAGAGTGCTTGGCATTCTTGCTGAAATGGGTGAACGTGGTCCCTTTTGGGGATCTTTGCTCCCTATTTTCACATACATTGCACTTTTTTAAAAAATGACAGGGCCCCTGGAGGAATCCAAGGATCAGAATTCTACTTGGAGACACCTAAGTAGTCTTTTTCTCCCTAAGTGAAGTGAGAGTGGGGAGGACCATAATGGCATTCAGTCTTCCACATGCTTATCGGTTCCAGTTTTGAGTATTGGTTTCTATTTATGATTTTGAAATTTAGGCATATGGACTGAAGAGGCTTTTTTAATCTTTCTTAGTTCAGGAGCCGTTCCCCCCACTGTGTCCCACCTTCTAGACAGTGATTTCGTTTTTCCTTCTTTTCTGAGGAGCAATCTCAGACAATTAAAAATCGATCTAGGGGCGCCTGGGTGGCTCAGTCAGTTAAGCATCTGCCTTCGGCTCAGGTCATGATCCTACGGTCCTGGGATCGAGCCCCACATCAGGCTCTCTGCTCAGCGGGGAGCCTGCTTCTTCCTCTCCCACTGCCTGCTGCTCTGCCTTCTTATACTCTCTACCTCTATGTCAAATAAATAAAACCTTAAAAAAAAAATCTATTTCTCAGTTGCATAACTGCAACATAGAATTAAATCGTCTTTTTTTTTTTTTTTTTTTTTGCTTATCCTGAAAAAGCCTAATGAGGCCATTCTGCAGAGCACCAATGTATCCGTTCCACTTAGTTTGCTCAATTTAGTGACAACAACCAAAAAAAACCTCCAAAATTTTAGATAACTGGGGGCAAAAGTTAAGTTGGTCAGCTTGGCTAGTCAATCTGGGACACCATGACCTCAGTTTTTAAAACCCTGCACTTACCACTTTTTTTTTTTTTTTTTTTTTTAAGAGAGAGAGAGGGTGGGAGCACATACATGTGTAAGCAGGGGATAGGATGCGGGAAGGGGAGAGGGAGAGAGAGAATCCAGGCAGGCTCCACGCTCAGTGGTCCATGCAGAACCCACCTGGGGACTCCATCCCAGGACCGGAGTTGAAATCAGGAGTTGGATGCTTAACCGACTGAACCACCCAGGTGCCCTATGAACTTATGACTTTTAAATAATTTCATCACCTCAACAAACATGACTTCTAAGTATTCATGATCTAAAAGGACCACCCTGGGGCTCCTGGGTGGCTCAGTGGATTAAGCCTCTGCCTTTGGCTCAGGTCATGATCTCAGGGTCCTGGAATCAAGCCCTGCATCGGGCTCTCTGCTCAGCAGGGAGCCTGCTTCCCCCTCTCTCTCGGCCTGACTCTCTGCCTACTTGTGATCTCTCTGTCAAATAAATAAATAAAATCTTAAAATAAAAGGACCACCCAAGTTTTATTTTATTCTCCAAACTGAGTTTTTACAGTATTATCAGTAAAACAAATCAAACTAGCATAACAAAACAAAGAAAAAGCTCTGCTATTTATGTCATCTATTGTTTTTTAAATATAGAAAAACAAATAATGGTTGAGAATAAGAATTACTTCTCTGTATTTCTGTACTCAAAAAAAGAGCATCAGTCTCTCAGTTGTCACCCATTTAAAAGTATATTACTATACATCTTACGGAAGTTCAATAACAAATACATTAAGAATAAAATAAACTTCTCAGTGTGTACATTTCATAAATTAACATGGCTTACAAAGATTAATATTTGAACAAGCTATTTCAAATACGTTGTTGAGAAATCTGGCTCAAAATTTAACAATAAGGTAAAATTCAAGAAATACTCAAGCAAAATACCTCAATCATATTGCCTAGGATCTTTTTCTCTGTGGTTCCCTATATTTGTCAATATTACAGTATGTCTTTCGTATTAGAGAAATTTCCCTTTTCTATAGCTCGGAATAGTGCTTTTAGGTCATTTAATTGCCTTGCTTTTTAAATGACAAGGACACTTTAGGGAAGACCAGACTCCAACTTATAAAGACCTAAATGGAGAGGAGGTGGAGAGGAACATAATAGCACTCAATTTTCTACACACCAAACATTCTCCTGCTAACAACATATTTCTTTAAATTACCCCTTTACTCTAGAATTTTCTTTTAACGTGTGTATAAATAGCCAAGCACAAATCATATGCTTGTAATGGAAAACATTACAGCCACACAGAGGACAGAACACTACTAACTAGAAAATCAAGAGATCGGCCCTTCCACCAGCTACTGTTTAAGTGAAAAAGGTTAGTTCTTACTTCGAGCCTTCAGTTTCCATGTGGGTCAAATAAAGGAGATGCACTAAATGGTCTCTAAAGCCCACTCTTAACTGGAAAACGTGAAGATCTGTAATCTAGTGATTTTTTTCTACATTACCTCCACAAGAGGGCATGACAAAAACATTTAATGCTAGTGGATTAAACTTCCCGAATGTCATCAAGCATCTCTGTCAGACTCTGAATGCATCTGACAATGGCCAGCGTCACCGTTCTAGCTGGTGATGACTTTCCTTTCTTACTGGTACATAAAACTATGGTGTATCTCACTATTCGTGATGACGTCTTAGATTTGACGAAATATGTTAATAGGATAGCTGTAGGGTTCATTTCAGTAAGTAATACCTGAGGTTGTTTTAAGTGACAGAAGGACCACAAAGAAAATAGAGCTCAGAGTTGAATTTGAATAAGATAAAACATAGCCCTTTATCAGGCAGCCAGTGTCTGGCATGGGGGGAAGAGGACTCAGATTACCCCTTGGGGAAAAGAACAAGCAGTATTTAAAAAGCTAGAATACAGTTAAATGTGTAAATGATTATTACATCAGCATGGCAGTATCATTTATACTTAGAGACATAAACAAGTACATGATTTATAGTGAGTTTATTTTCTGATCTGTCCAAATGACCCGGAGGGAACCAAGTATCAGCCGAGAGCCACTTAACATGGCCTCTAGAAAACAGGAATATTCCTTTAGAATTAGTATTCATATCCATAGAGCATTGAAAAGCCCTTTATTACAGTTCAGTTTTGTTCTGGCCTCACACCTTTCTCAGGAGGGTCAGGACAAAAGTAATTTTTGTTATCCCTAAGAGTGGATTAGGATATCCTGGTGCCCCCCAGAGGACACAGTAAGACCCCAGAGTGATGGAAGGCCATCTCATCTTCCAGATAGCAATGGCTGGAGCCATCAACTGCAGTCAGAAAAAGTGCTCATACTTAGGGAGGAAAAAAAAATTTATATATATACATATATATATATATACATACATACATATACACACATATATTTGTATACAAATAACATATGTATATATGTTCACAAATATATGTATATAGAAATATATAAATTATATATACACATATACACACATATATAAATATGTATTTATATAGATATATAAATACAGTAAATTAATATAAATATATTTTTTATATATTTTTTAAATTATTGGTTTGAAATATGTGCTCTTTCCCTATCAACCACTTAAAACCCTAATCTGTCTTTGTTATTCTTAGACAGTTCTCAGAAAATACTTCAGCTTTGTTGGTTTCTACTTTGGACCAAATTTTTTTCTCTGTTTTAGAAAATAAATTGGGATGATTTAGCCGCCAAAAAAGTGCTCGCGCCATTTAAGCCTGTCATCCGAGACGAATTAGACGTGAGTAACTTTGCGGAAGAGTTCACGGAGATGGACCCCACCTACTCCCCCGCAGCGGTGCCCCAGAGCTCCGAGAGGCTGTTCCAGGTAATCTCCAGGCCCGCGCTCACCCACACAGGCCGCTTGTGCTCTGGGAAAAAAGATTGATTTTTCCAGATGACAGTGTTCTTGGCATCTTAAAAGCAAGATTGTCTAATTGTCTCTTCAATATGATCTCTATATTATTAAATATAGAGATACTGCCCATTATTAACTAAAGCTTATTGTCTGTTAAATAGTAGATATTACTTACTTGTTTTTTTTTATATAAAGCATGCTGATTTTTCACTTGAAATTTTATTTCCACTCAGGCTCTCTTATAGAAAAATACAGTACTGCTTTATCTTACCTCTACCCATATAAATTTTCTTCGGTTCATAAAAATTGTTATCCGATTCTTTATCTTCAGTGAATAATGTCAACTGCTTTCCAACTCCTGAAGATTTAGAAGATTTTCTACTTAGAAAAAGATCTTCTTCAGACTTTCAATACTCTATTAAATGGCATCAGAGCTCTCTTCTTGACAGCCATTAAGTGTCCGTCCCATGAGTATAATCTGGTCACCTGGGCTGTGTCTCTGGACCTCAATGACACTAACATCTAGCACATAGCTGGGCACAGAGATGTTTAAAAACTGGTCTCTGAGGGCGCCTGGGTGGCTCAGTGGGTTAAGCCGCTGCCTTCGGCTCGGGTCATGATCTCAGCATCCTGGGATCGAGTTCCACATCGGGCTCTCTGCTCAGTGGGGAGACTGCTTCCCTTCCTCTCTCTCTGCCTGCCTCTCTGCCTACTTGTAATCTCTCTCTGTCAAATAAATAAATAAAATCTTTAAAAAAAAAAACTGGTCTTTGAACTAGTGAATGTTCTAGCTTGAACAGATTAATTATCTATCACTATACCACTTTTGGTTCAACACATCCTTCTGACATTTGGTTTTATTTCTTTTCCAAAACTCAATTTAAAATTTTTAGTCTACAGAAGTATAATGAACCAAATAATTGCTAAATTAGAAACTAACTGTAGCCTTTGAAATAATAATAAGCAAGAGCCCTTGGACCACTTTGTTAAGACCTTGAACTCTACCCTTTTTGAGACGTTAGTTGTGTTTGTATGCGAACTTTTATCAGCAAAGCAAAAGAATTACAGCCGTGAGTCAGATACTGGGGATGGAATAGAAAGGAAGGTGTTTCTGCCTTTCATTTTGAGTTGGTTTAATTCTACCAGAAGATGGCATTATCCCCTTCTGAAAAGCATTTTTCTATTGATTTGAAAAAACCTTGCATTTTAGATTACAAATAAAATAAAATGAGAGTCATCCTAACGCATATGTGAACATTTTTCAGTCTTTTTTCTTGATTTTAGAAAAAAATTATTACGTCTGGTCTGGGCTAACCTGGAAAATTGCAAATCCTCATTCTTTACTCTTCCTTTTCTTTTGAAGGGCTATTCCTTTGTTGCTCCTTCCATTCTGTTCAAGCGTAATGCAGCTGTCATAGACCCTCTTCAGTTTCACATGGGAGTTGAACGTCCTGGGGTGACCAATGTTGCCAGGAGCGCAATGATGAAGGTATAGACGTGGTTAATTAAATGACATAGGTATGATTTAAATACCAACACTAATTAACATTGTCAAGGCCACTGAAGGGAAGAGACTTCCCATTTGACCAAGACACCGTTTTAGGAAATTCATTTCCTAAAGTGGAAATAGCAATATTTGCCTTAGAGAATTAGTCACATCCATTTCAGTGAACTCCTTAGCAAATGATGTCTTAAAAAGTTCTGTAGGTGAAAGTAGAAATCAACTAAAAGGAAGATGAATCTTAGAAGATTCTAAATGTATCCCATGCGTATTTATTAACATTAATAATGTTTTTTACTTCACCATGTCATTTACCCCTCTGCATTCCTAGTATTAAGTTAAATGACATTGGTCTCTTATCAGGACTCCCCGTTCTATCAGCACTACGACCTGGATCTGAAGGACAAGCCGCTGGGAGAGGGAAGTTTTTCAATTTGTCGAAAGTGCACACACAAAAAAAGTAACCAAGCGTTTGCCGTCAAAATAATCAGCAAAAGGTAGGACCGTGCGTGACGTTCTTTTGTATGGATTAATCCTGGTCAGTGAATTCTGTAAATTAGGATTTTTATTTTAAAATCAGTGGTTTCCTGTAAAGCTTTTCACCCATGGGTGTAGCCATTTAGTTCATTAGCTCATCCATTATCCTTCTGACTCTAATAGATGTTTGCTGGTGAAGTATATCCATTGGAGACATAAATCACAGGGTGACGGGCTTCCTGCGAGAACATTGTCTATGGCAATCAGACGTGCTCAGCAGCTGTTGCTGTTCCTAATAATTAGAGATTTGAAATACTTTTTTTCTGGAATGACTTAGCAATTTTCCGGTAGCTTTGAGACCCAGCTCGTCGTTTCGGTAACTCCAGATTACCTCCGTGATTATATATTCCTGTTACCAAAATGTCAGGCAAGCCAGGCATCCATTTCTTCGTAGGACTGGCTCTCTTCTAACTCAGAAATAATCATTGTCTCAGGAAGAACGCATTACTTGTTCTGGTGGGGGTAGGATGACTCACTACTGTCACAGAGACCTCACTGTGACACTTTGACGGTTACCTTCCGAACGCACTGTCAACAAACACAAAATTCAGGTTGGGACAATCCAGACATAAAAACTTGGTGAAGAAGGGGTAGGTACATGGAGGCTGACTGCTTTCCTCTTGCAGGATGGAAGCCAATACTCAGAAGGAAATCACAGCTCTGAAGCTTTGTGAAGGACACCCCAATATCGTGAGGCTGCACGAAGTTTTTCATGATCAGGTATTTTGACACGACTTTTCTGGGCATACGAGGGTTTTACTTCTTACCAGGTTCATTGGTGCTACCAGGTCAGAGTCAGGGACGTGGGATAGGACCCAGCCCCGGAAGAAGACGGAGAAATTTCTTACCCCTCCCCCAGACCAACACATCCTTTCACATCTGCTCTTCTCCCTCAGTGGGCATCTAGGACGTGGACCAAAGGCAGAGGAGCCGGAGCCAGGGGCGCTGTCACAAGCTGCACTCTGCTTGTCACCCGTTCGGCTGCTGCCCACCATAGTTTAATCACTGGAGAGTTCTCAGGAGTCCACTTATTATTAGCCTTCAACCTTCTTTTCACTTCCAGAATAGAATATAGAGAGTTGTAAGCCTCATTAGTGCAAGCTGAAGAGGGGAGACGAAGCAAAAGGGCAAAGGCGCTCCTCTCCTCTTACGTCAGATGGCGTATTCCGCCCAGACCGCAGGCCCGGTCACGCCGCCCCTCCTCCTCTCCCAGAAGCGTGTAACTCTGCTCGTGGGAGGAATGCCACTGTGTCGGGGCCATGCCTTCTCCTCAGCCCCTCCACTGCCACCTTCCATGACAAAATTGGCTCTGTTACAGTTACCTTTCCCCCTGGACTGGATGAGAGGACATGGTCCTATCTGTGACAACATGCTAATAAGCACCAGAGCCAGACCCAGTCCTGATGCGGCTTACCCTAACTCTACCAAAGAAGAAATGGACTCTGAAGGGTCATGAGACCTGTCCGTAGTCACACCACAAGGAAAACCTGGGCTCCAGGCCCGGGCTGTCTCCATGGTGCTCCTGTGACACCGTGTCCTGGGCAGGCCATGGCCCAGTTGTCTGCAATCCCCAAAGTTCCCCGGGTGCCATGGCCAGCAGCCATATGTCTCAACCCTAGTAACTCCTGCCCCTTCCTGATTGCGTGCCTCATGTGGGCCAGGTACTATCCCGGCTGCCACACGTGTTGTTCAGTCCTTTCAGTAACACTATGGGGGGAGAAAACGGAAACTCGCAGAAATTAAATTAAATAACAGGGCCTCACACTTCGTAAGTGGTAATGCTGAGCTCTAGACCCAAACACCCCAACTTCAGATCTCTGCTGCCTTAGGGGAGGCAGGAACATGAAGGGAGCACCTGAAAATGACACGGTCATCTCTTCGCTCTCTGGTTCTCATAGTCAGAAAAGGGATATCTTCAATGTGAGGACTTGGGGGAGTGAGGACATGCCCCTCCACTTGCCTCCATGTCGTTGGGCTACCCAACTCCAGTAGAAGTAATGAGTCCCCCAGCCACTGGAGGTTCTTAAAAAGAGCCTGGACAGTTTCCTCTTGAAGATGATTTCCATGATCAATCAGGGAAGGATGACCTTTGACACCATCCTCTGGTTTTGCACTTGTGCCCACCTACGTCCCCGCAGAGACACTCAGTCTCTTAATGTTCAGGCAGCTGTCAGCTCTCAGGAACTGCGTCCCTAGCTTTGTACTTAGACCACAGGTTAAATTTATCATTTGTTATTTTTATATTAAAGAGTTACTGAAGGGTGCCTGAATGGCTCAGTCAGTTAAGTGTCCAACTCTTGGTTTCGGCTCAGGTCATGCATGATAGGGTTGTGAGATCGAGCCCTGTGTTGGGATCCATCCTGGGCTTGGAGCTTAAGATTCTCTCTCCTCTCCCTCCACCCCTCCCCCAGCACTCAATCTCTCTCTCTTTCTCTCTCTCTCAAAAGAAAAAATTACCGAATACAAGTTGTCTCATGATGTAATCCTATATATACTAGTACAAATATATTAAAATGTATTATATTCTACTCTTGATACCTTGGGTGATTTTTTTCAGTGTAGGTGACAACAGTGGCCTCGATCATCCCCAAATGCACACGATCTCCTTCAATGGGTGATCTTTGATGGGTGAAATCAACGAGGGTGGGTCTTCAGCGACTCCATGGCAGTGGAGTTCACTTAGTGTATCAGGATCTGTATTCATTTCCTCTTGCTGTTGTAACAAATTATCACAAACCTAAGGAGTACCAATTTATAAACATACAGTCTGGAGGTGAGAAGTTCAAAATCAGTCTCACTGGTATAAAGTCCAGGTATCAGAAGGGCTGGTTCCTTCTGGAGACTCTAAGGGACACTCCGTTTGCTTGCCTTTTTTAGCTTCTGGAGACGGCTCACATTCCTTGGCTTGTGATCCTTCTTTACATCACTCCAATCTCTTGTTTCCATAGTCCTGTCCCATACTGTTGGCTCTGATGGGTAACGTAGACACTCTTCCCATCTCAAGATCCTTAATCACACATGCAAATTCCCTTTACCCTATCAGGTAATATCCGCAGGTTCTGGGGGTTAGGATATGGATGTCTTTGGAGGACCCATTATCCAACTGTCTCATATGTATTTTCTCACAGTTACCTATTTTATTGGTAAGGGTCCTAAAGCTCATACCGGTTAAGTAGCGTCCCCAGGGTCATAAGGAAGTAGCATTCCAGGTTTGACTCTAAAACCTATCTTTTAAACTACTTGCAGGTATTGCTCTCCATTTTTTTTTAAAGCTCACTGGCATATGCTTGTAGCAGACCTTCAACTTCGACCGTATCTGTCGTATGTTGAAACTCAAATCACCTTGATCTCTGGTAGCCTGTAAACAACTCCCGTACTAAAATGTTCACCTTTTAAAATGTGCCCTATATGTACAGGATAATTGCCTTTTTTATGAAGCTTTTCTCCCCTGGATTTTGCTGATTCAAAAGGAAGCGTGTTTGCTGAACGATGTTGGTTCTGTAACACATAGCACCTAAATATGTTGACTGGGTATCTTTTAAAACTATGTTTGTGTTCATTTGAGAGCTGATACAGTTTATTTGCTTTTTGATTGCCCCTGTTATTTTCTTTATGGACATGTATGCAAGGCATAAGAAATAACTTTTAAACTATTTAATTAAGAGAATGCCACTGGTATGCAAAGCAATTATTTAAAGAAAAACGAAAATAAAAAAACACCACCCTTGAGCTATGGGTATTTGCAGTGGATATTAACAAGGAACCCTGAAACTAATCCATTAAGCTCTCACGGGAGGTTCAGATCGACTTCATGAAACAATACCTTTTTTAAAAGATATATTTGCCATTCAGTGGGTGGGTCAGGCCTCCTGTGGGCAGTTGCCCATACTCTGTCCTTAATCTTCTCCATTATTTAAAGCAGACAATTTCACATTATTATAAGCACTAGGCCATACTTTAAAAAGAAAGATATGTAAACTTGATAGAGAGGGTTGGAATGGAATTCAAATGAAAGAATTAGTCAAGGAAGGGATATATAAAGATTTCACTGCAGCACTTGAAATTTTCCATGACCAAAATAGAATTCTAAAAAAGCCACATTATCCCTCAATTCTTTCCTCTCCACCATTAAGGCTTGCTATTGATTATTTTAACAAGGGATTATCTAAATTTATTAGTGGTAGTTAATTGTCCAGGAATGTTTCATCCGTAAATGCACTTCTCTTCATGAAAGCCCTCCGCATTCTTCTTTTTTTCCTCTCTAGCTTCACACGTTCCTGGTGATGGAACTTCTGAACGGGGGAGAGCTGTTTGAACGCATTAAGAAAAAGAAACACTTCAGTGAGACGGAAGCCAGCTACATCATGCGGAAGCTCGTTTCGGCCGTGAGCCACATGCATGATGTGGGCGTGGTGCACCGGGACCTGAAGCCAGAGGTATCACGGGACCGCGCTCCCTCCTGTGGCTCGGTCCAGCCTCAGTCCCAACCCCGTCCCCTCCCCCACCGCCGCCGCAGGGTGGGCTTTTCTTGTTTCATGGTTTAGAGCTTTCTGCTAAAGAGATACTTGCAGAGATACTGTTTCTTGGATTTTCTTTCTCCTCTATTTTAGTCTAAAATAAATTTGCTTTTTTTTTTTTTTGCCAGCAGATCATCTTGAGGTTATATTTGTAAATGTGAGAGCCTTTTATGGAAGAAATACTTTATGCAACAGTTGTGGGCCAAAAATAGTAATGGAAATTTTTGTAGCAGAAAATAATATCCTTTCTATATGTGTACCATTTTAGAGGGTTTTTTTAAATGATGTATTATGAAAACTTTTTTTCATTTTTATCATCGAATTGATTAGCTCATGAATAGGAACGTATATAATTCTATACTAAATATTTAAACATAAAGAATTGTCTTGGTTTAATTAGTTGTACCGCCCTTATATGTGCTTCTCTTTGCTCACGTATTGTATTTATAGAATTGTGTAGCAATGCACAAGCAGCCCCTATTTATATATTTCTTCTTTCAAAAGGTTAATAGAAAAGATTCTGGCTCCAGAATGTCCTTGTTTAGTATCAAAAATCTGAAAGTTTCCCCCTTTTAGGAAATCATCAGAATAATAATAAAAATTAAAACACAAAACCCAATAATTTATAAAAGCATAACAATGACTCATCCTTTATCATATGCAAAATTACACATATTTCCTCTTCAAAATAGAACTTCATTTTTAATTACCATGTGGGTATAATGCATTGTCAAATTTTTTAAAATAATAATTTATTTGGAGTTCATTTTTTGCGTTAAACCACAAAAGAATATGTCTCTGAAAGCACCATTTTTTGCCTGTTTAAATATCTTGGATCATTGGTAGGAAGAGGATGTTTTAAAAATGGAATTCTTTTTTTTTTTTTCTTTTTAGATTTTATTTATCTATTTCAGAGAGAGAGAGAGCACAAGCAGTCGGAGGGGCAGAGGAGGAGAAGCAGACTCCCTGCTGAGCAGGGAGCTTGATGTGGGGCTCGATCCCAGGACCCTGAGATCATGACCTGAACCAAAGGCAGATGCTTAACTAACTGAGCCATGCAGGTGCCCCTAAAAATGGATTTCTGTGCCTCCAAATATAACTGACTGATTCTAAAGCATATAAACTTCTGTCTGTGGACTTCCTATTACTGTTATTCATATTACTAGTAATTAGTCAAAAGTGAATTGTGTTTTATGAACTTGCAACTATGGTAGCTCCCCCTCTGCTTCCTTCATCCGAGTTCTCACTCTCCTACAGAACACCCACTGAAAATATGGTGCTCCGTACATCAGAGATTAGCGATCTATTTTTAAATGTGAAAGCACACCACTTAAATGTTTTCTTGATAGACAAGGAACAAGCATGTAATTTTTTTAATTGAAAAGATCTGTTCCATGACTGTATAGAATTCATTTTCACATGTTTTATTCTTTGATAACTGGCCATCTGTCATCCCATGAGTCTCAAATGAGGCAACTGTCCTCTCCAACAGAATTTAAATTTGCCTTCCTATTTTACTGATAAAAAAGATACTTATGTTACTTAGTTCTTCTTATTTGTTACAAACCTTTTCTTTCAAATAATCCTCTGAAACGAGGAATTGTCATATTATTTGGGACATTCTACCACAGTGATAGCAGCCCTAAATCAAAATAGACCGTGGAGAAAGGAAAATGTGCCTTTGTACTAACATCCTCATAATAAAGTAGTTTTCACTTGGACTTTTAAATGGTAGAGTATATTACTTCCAAACTTAAAGTTTAATTCCTCTCCCACTGATGTCATAGTTTAAGATCTGATTATATATCTCTTGGTTTATATTTGTGTGGCCTTGGCTTTCTGCTTAGGCAAAATCCTAAATTCTGGGTGAGAAGCAGACAAATTTAGAAGCTGGCTGACATTCCTGGTGGGCTGCTTTGTACTTTTCAAACTGGACCCCATACCCTTGTAAGATTAAGAAAAACTGCATCAATGGGCGCCTGGATAGCTCAGTGGGTTAAGCCGCTGCCTTCGGCTCAGGTCATGATCTCAGGGTCCTGGGATCGAGTCCCGCATCGGGCTCTCTGCTCAGCAGGGAGCCTGCTTCCCTCTCTCTCTCTCTCTGTCTACTTGTGATCTCTCTCTGTCAAATAAACAAATAAAATCTTTAAAAAAAAAAAAAAAAGAAAAACTGCATCAAATTAGTTTCAGGTGGGGCTTGAGATGAGGCTGAATGGCCCTTGCTTCCTGCCACTCTTGCCCATGTGCACCCAGCTCCACTCGGAGAGTGGAGTCTCCTGCATTTCAAGAACTGCAGCTAAGGAAGTCCTCTGCCAGCCTTAATAGCATAAACTGAAGTCATTTCCAAAGGCTGAGCAGACTGGATGAAGCCAGGGGCCAGGGGCAGGTTCACACCGCAGAGATGCTCGGGAGCCATTTGCTGAGACTTCTCCGGAATGCAAGCACGTGAACCCCAGCTCTCACTTAGTGGTGGTGAACCTTACATTCCGTCATATCCACGTTGTAATAACATCACACATTCAGGATCAAGCATTGTATAGAGAACATTTAAGAAAACTTTTCAATATTTCTGCTTTTCTTTCCTCCCACTTTATTCATTTTTAACTTTTGAATGAAAGGTGTAGAAGATTTTTCTTCTTGGTATGAATGAAGCCTTCTGTGGTGTCTTTTATTTTGGTTGTTATTATAGTAACAAAGCAAATGATGTTCCAGATCTGAGGAATAATTTAATAAATACAAAGACATAGGAGGTTTTGTCAGGATGTCTGAAGACAATGTAAGCAGATTCACCCACTGTGGGTACTAGCCTGATAGACGGAAAAAAGGGGTGACCATGCATCAGATGGTTAGCATTTATTAAATGTGTGATAAACACAAAAATGATACAGTAAAGCCTTAGTGACTGAGAAGGCTTGGCAGACAAAGGAATTAAGGAAACAGTGTTTTCTGAATGACTGAGGGATGATATCCAGAAGCATCAAAAAATGCTTAAGTATTAACTGTTTGGGAGAAAATATTTCTGAAATGTAATGTAGGTCTTTACCGTGTCTTCTTTCTTTTTTTTTTATTTTTTGAAGATTTATTTGTTCAAGTAATCTCTACACCCAACGTGGAGCTTAAACTCACTCCCAAGATAAAGAGTCACTTGCTCTTCCAACTGAGCCAGCCAGGCACCCCTACCATGTCTTCTTTAATAAGATATACTACAGACAGCTATTTTATTTATTACTTCTTTCAATGGATGGATATTTACCAAAGCACCTACCATATGAGTGTCCAGGTTTTGGGACTAGAGTCATAAATGTGGTGGACACATAGTCCCTGCCATTAGGGAATGATGATGGTCTAATGGGAGAGGAAGACATTGAATTTCTAATACCATGATGCTAAGGAACAGAAAGAAAACATGCTAGCAGAAAATAGAAAGAGTCCTGACTTCAATTTGGTGGCACAGTTTGGGCGATCTCTCCAAATGAGGAGTAGGAGCACGTGAGCCAGGTCAGAAGGGAGGTTGAGGAAGGAGGGTAGAGGGCCAACACCAAGAGAGAAAAATGTAGACAAAGGCTCTTCTAACATGGGAAGAGGCATGCTACGATTGAAAAATGTTTCACAAGACATTATAAAATTAAAATAATCCAAAAAAAAGCATAAGGCAGAGAACAACAGTTCACCGACATCAAGCTCCCAGAGACCCTCCCCAGCAGACCTCTCTCCGAGCCTGAGTCCAGTATCAGTGTATAGATAAATGGTGTTACAAAAATGGCATCTCCAAGTCCCAGGACATTTTCACGAGAGACTAATTAAAGTGTTTGTATCTTGCAGAATTTATTGTTCACTGATGAAAATGACAATTTGGAAATCAAAGTAATCGATTTTGGGTTTGCACGCTTAAAGCCACCTGATAACCAGCCTCTCAAGACACCCTGCTTCACCCTGCACTATGCGGCCCCCGAGCTCTTGAATCATAACGGCTATGACGAGTCCTGTGACCTCTGGAGCCTGGGCGTCATTCTGGTGAGTTCATTTCCCTAGAGCCAGGAAACCTAGGCAGTTTCCAGATGGTCTCTTACCTGTCTCTCTCTCCGCTGTTTTTCTTCAGATTGTGGGGGGAAATTGACAGATGGGTTTCTTTTCTGTACATCTATGAAAGCTCTAACCCAAGACTGTTCCCCTTTTTTTAAAAATTTACACTGGAGACAATGTAGAAACTTTCATTTTGGTTTATTTTGAAATAATTGGAGGCACTGCGTTTTATGTGCGTAGGAATTTATATAGTCTTTTTTTTTTTAAAGAAGCTGTTTTCAAAAAATAGGCATATTGGATGTAATGTGAAAATGGTAAAATAACTTATTAGGAGGAACATGTTAAAAAATACATTCTGTGAGATTTTCAGACTAAAAATATAATTAAAGAAGATAATTTAGGATAAATTAACAAATTAATTGCTAGAACAAGAAGTATTTATAGTAGCTTATAGTAATCGTGGTAAGCATGTTTCTCACAAAATGTCCTTGGCTGCTGTGATCAGAAACAGCATTAAGCTAGAAAAACCTTGGCATGTTTCTTCTCAAAATAGCTTGACTTTTTCTGCATGTAATTTGTAATGCATAATCTTAGGGAGAAAATTTCAGACAAATACAGAAAGATTTAAGGAACAAGTGAAATCACTCATAATCTCATTGTGTGGAGATGATGTGTACGCGCTCCCCCGCTCCTAACCACCCCGCCTACCGCCACCATGTTATGTGTGTTTTCTGACAACTATGTGGGTTTTTTAACAAATGAGATTATATTATGCATGTGGTTTGGGCCTCTAGAGTTCATTTAACCATTTCTTTACTAATGAGCAGTTAGTGTTTTCTAGTATTTTGCTAATTACAGACTACATAAATGATTTTTTTTTTTAACATATGTGGTTGCATTTGTCTCATTATTTCCTTGGAATAGACTCCTAGGAGAAGGACATGCACATCTTTATTTTGACATATATGCCTGGATTTCCTTCTAGAAGGTTTAACAGATCATGTTCTCATCAACTGTGTGCGAATACATCAGATACTATCGATTTCAATCTTAAATTATTTCCCACTGTTGTTATAACTTGCATACATTTCTTTGATGAATATTCAGTTTTGAGCATCTTTTCAAGTATTTGGACATTTGTATTTTCTTTTTTATGAATTGCTATTTATGAGCTTTGCCCATTTTCCTGTGCAGAAATTTTTCTTTTCTTTCTTTTTTTTTTTTTCCTGTGCGGAAATTTTTCTTACTGTAAAGCTCTGGGAAGGACCTTAATCCTTTGTCTGCCATTGATATTGGAGATATTTTTGGTCATTTGTTTGAAAACAATGTTTATAGCAATATGGGATTTTCTTTTGGGTGTTAGGAGGGTTTAAATGGAGAATGCTTTATTTCTATATAGTAAGATGTTAGTCTTTTCCTTTACAATATGTGGCTTTGATGTCAGATTGTCCCTCCACCCCTACCCCAACCCGAGATTACAAAAACATTCCCCTAAATTTTCCTCTAGAATTATATTTTCTTTTTATACTTAAATCTGCACTCCATCTGGGGTTTATTTTGGTGTCAGCTTGTTTTCCCCCAGTGGCTATAGCCCGTTATCCCCGAATGATGGTTCTTCTTTTATTTTTAAGTTTTAAATGGTTTTCATTTCAGCAACTTTAAGTCATCATTTATAATTTTCAAACTAAAATTAAATATTTATGAATAAGACCTTTTAAATAAAAAATAACTAATTCCTATAGATTTGAGAGTTTCGTTTAAGGACTAAAACCTCTTATATTTTCATTAGCATTCTCCTAAAAAATTAGTCTAAAAAAAAGGAGCTTTCCAATTTTATCAATAGTATAGAATTGCCCTTAGTAAAAGAGCCTTTACTTTAAATATAGGTCAGTGATAATCCTCAACCTCTTTAAGGTTTTATTTTTTTTAAGATTTTATTTATTTATTTGATAGACAGAGATCACAAGTATGTAGAGAGGCAGACAGAGAGAGAGAAGGGGAAGCAGGCTCCCTGCTGAGCAGAGAGTCTGATCCCAGGACCCTGGGATCATGACCTGAGCCGAAGGCAGAGGCTTAACCCACTGAGCCACCCAGGTGCCCCCTCTTTAAGGTTTTAAAAGAGAGTCTTAGACACACGGACAGGTATTTTCAAGCTTCCGCATGCCATATTCATGGAAATAAGTGTATAATGGCATGGGTTTGGAAGCCATGCTTCTCTCTCGATCTACTCGTCAAGTTGTTAAGACAACCAGGGGACAAAGAGCAGCTTACGTGATAGCACAGGAACACAGCCACAATATCCAGACTGTGGGAAGTTCTACAGGACAAATAGAACTTTTTTATTTGTCCTGTTCTACTGGACAAATAACCCTTTTTTCTCCTAGGAGAAAAAAGGTAGCCCAAGAATCTATAGACCAAAAGACACTTCTGAAACAATATTTACATTTGCTTGAATTCTGATTCAAGCAAATTCTAATTTTAATTCTATTTATTAAATTCAAACTCTGAGCCATACAGACATAATTGTAATCGTAGATATATACATGTGTGTGACACAGCTGGAAAAATCTGAATACCATTTGGCTACTGATGATATAAAGGAATTATTACTAATTTCTTTCAGGTGTGATCATGGTGTTGTGGTTGTGGTGTTAAAAGAAACTTTGCCTTTTAGAGATACACAATGAAATACAAAGAACAAAGTTAGCACACGATTTAAAGAGTCACAAAAAAACAGAATGCTTTGCAGACTTTTCCACACGCATGAATGCATGCCTCCAGAAGATCTAGACACAAAGCCCCAGCAGTTCTGTAGCAAGCATAAAGTTTATTTGGAGTCTCCTGATTGCCTTAGAAATCGATGGCCTTTTGGGGCGCCTGGCCAGCTCAGTCAGTAGAGCATGCGACTCTCCATCTCAGCGTTGTGAGTTCAAGCCCCACATTGGGTATAGAGATTACTTAAAAACAAAATCTTAAAAAAAAAAAAAAAAGAAAAGAAAAGAAAAAGAAAGAAAGGAAATCAATGGGGTTTTTTGTGTGTTATATCTAATAAACATGGATGTGGCTATGATAATATGAAAATGATTTACATCGCCCCCGTTGAATAAAATAAATACTCTGGGAAGCTGCTTCATGTAGTCTCCTATGGCTAGACTACAACCCAGTCTTCCTCGATGGGTATGCAGTCCCTATCAGAAACATACAGGACTTTAATTAAAATAGAGCTTACCCAGTGGCTTAGCTTGGTGTTGCCATAACAGAATGCCTCCGATTAGGTAGCTCTAGCAACAGAAATTTATTTTCTCACAGACTGGAGGCTGGGAAGTCCAATACCAAGATGCCCGAAGTGTTGGCGTCTGGTGAGGATTTTCCCCTTGGTTTGTAAACAGCCACCTGCTCTCTGTATCCTCACATGGCCTTCCCTCCGTGAGTGTGCTGGGAGAGAGAGCACGAGTGCACAAGCTCTTGGCTGTTTCTTTTTATAAGGACACTAATCCCATTGGATCAGGACCCCGCCCTCATGACTGCATGTGACTTTAATTACCTCCATAAAGGCCCTGTCTCTAAATATAGTCACATCGGGAGCTGGGTCTTCAACACAGGAATTTTTTTTAAGATTTATTTATTTGAGAGAGAGAGAGAGAGAGAGACTGTGTGTGCGTGCTTGGGAGCAGGGGGAGAGAGAGAGAGAATCTCAAGCAGACTCCCCACTGAGGGAGCCTGACGCAGGGCTTGATATCACAGCCTGAGCCAAAACCAAGAGTCAGATGCTTAACCAACTAAGCCGCCCAAGTGCCCCAACATATGAACTTCGGAGGCACGAAACATTGAGCCCCTAACGCAGAGTATTCATGTGGGATAGGATTCTGTGGCAGCTAGCCGGCATATACAATTCCATTTAAAACATAATTCTTCCAGGGGCGCCTGGGTGGCTCAGTTGGTTAAGCAGCTGCCTTCAGCTCGGGTCATGATCCCGGCGTCCTGGGATCGAGTCCCACATCGGGCTCCTTGCTCATCGGGGAGCCTGCTTCTCCCTCTGCCTCTGCCTGCCATTCTGTCTGCCTGTGCTTGCTCTCTCTCCCTCTCTCTCTCTCTGACAAATAAATAAATAAAATCTAAAAAAAAAAAAAACAAAAAAAAAAACCATAATTCTTCCAAGTGTTTTATTTAGGAGATCTTATTGTTTTACTTTTTTCTCAAAATTTTATTTTGGAAATTTCAGACCCAGAAAAAAATTGAGAGAATAATACTGTGAATGTCTAACATTTTGCCACATTGCCTTTTTCTTTCTCTCGATTTCTCTATTATGCACACTCTCCGTGTGTATGTGTGTGTGTGTACAGGTACATACATATATATGATATAGTATAGATATGGCCACAAACACATACATAGATATATACCTTTAAGTTATAAATACTGTTTGCCACACCATTTGCAAACAACTTGCAGGCACAAAATTTTTTCAACACAAGTTGATTCCTGGGTAATCAACTAAAATTGTAAGATATTGATTGGAGTTAAGAAAAGGCTAAAGTTTGTCTATTTCCGCCTCATCCAGAGCAGGGATCTTTTCTACAAGGTCCCTGATCACCGGTCTCCTTTAAACACTTCTAAAGATGGAGAATTAGTTTTGCTACCCGACAGCTTGTTACATTACTAAGCATCAGAAAGCAAGAAAACTGTATTTATAAAGGTTACTTTCTCACATGTAGCTACATTCATTTCTGTTAGGAAGTAGGGTAGGATTAAGAAGTGGAATATATTTTAGAAAACTGGCAGTGTCCACTGAACATACACAGACCAAATGACCCAGTAGTTCACCCTCAGGAATAAACCCAAGAGAAATTGTATTTTTATATTCCAAAAGATGGGTATAAGAAAAAATATATAGGGCGCCTGAGTGGCTCAGGAGGTTAAGTGCCTGCCGTTAACTGAAGTCATGATCCTAGGGTCCTGGGATTGAGTCCCACGTCAGGCTTCCTGCTCAGTGGGGAGCCTGCTTTTCCCTCTGCCTCTCTCTCTCTCTGTGCATGTCTCATGAATAAATAAACAACATCTTAAAAAAATTTTTTTTAAATATATAGCATGTTTTAAAATGTCCCAAACTGGAAACAAATCAAATGCTCATCAATAATAGAAAGGTGTTCTAATCTGGGCTCCCCAGAAAGCAGAACCTGAAGCTAAAGTATGTCTCGTCTTGTTCCTAAGGCGCATAATCCCAGCAGCAGGAAGAAAGAGAAAGAGGGATTGCAGATGGCGCACATCTGTTGTATAGTGCAACTGAACCCTTGAGTTCATGAACCAAGACCTCTAAGGAAGCAAGCTCTAAGTTTGCAGGGACAGACACATAAATTTTATAAGTGGGCCGTGTACCCATAAAATCTAGATATGGGGGCAGTACGTGGGTGGCTCAGTCAGTTAAGCATCTAACTATTGATTTTGGCTCCTATAATGATCTCAGGGTCATGAGATCAAGCCCTTCGTGGGGCTCCATGCTGGGCAACGAGACTGCTTAAGATCCTCTACCTCTCCCTCTGTCCCCCACCCCACCGATTTCAGTCTCTCTCTCTTGCCCGCCACCTCTTTCTCTAAAAAAGAGAATCTAGATATGAGGACCCAGCACCAGCTGATGGTTCAGTCTGATCCTCAAGAACAGAGCTCCGACCACAGGGCATTGTCCTGAGCAGGGGCCTTCACTGAGTTTTTCGTGTTCTAATATACCATCCAGCAAGCAAGCTCAATTTCCCTTCTTCCTCCATCAGTTGGTCATCAGGAACCCTTCCTCAGTGAGGCCACTGGCTTGAGTTAGGAGTGTTGATGCAGCAGAGATGGGTAACGCACACCCATGGATGTGACTTACTCCTGCCTTCTGGACCTCCTGGGGCTGGTTCTCAGTGTGCCGTGTCCACAGTACATGGGATCGCTGCTGCAACTTTGAGTCGGCGTAGCTGCTGGTCCAGGCACACGATGCACTGGTCTTGGTATCCCTTCCATGGGCACACATGGTCTGCTAGGAACCAGTAGCATCCAGGAGCTGTTTCTCAGAGAGTAGTTCTCTGCCACAGAAGACAAGAACCCCACCCCAGAATCCTTCACATCTGCCCTGCGACTCCTCTCATGCACTTGCCAGAGACATTGCACAGCATTCTTACCTCTAGCACAATCAAGTCAGCCAGATCCGATGGCCTAGGTAGGAAGACATCCTGTGTTACAGCTGGGACCTGCTGCAGAACTCCTTGACTCCAGGCTGCACTTGAAACTGGTAGCCTTCCCAGTCACTTGATAAACGGATTGGAGCAGTATTCTCGAG
The DNA here is from genome assembly GCF_002288905.1 of Enhydra lutris kenyoni. Classification (NCBI taxonomy): domain Eukaryota; kingdom Metazoa; phylum Chordata; class Mammalia; order Carnivora; family Mustelidae; genus Enhydra; species Enhydra lutris. The sequence continues at coordinate 4,824,961 of NW_019154104.1, forward strand.
AAAGCAATATATGCTGTCACCAAAGTCCCAAGAAGCCCACCACGTCCTATGCCTCTTTCTCAGCAGTACAAGGTACAAGCAGTTTGTCTTTCAGGGACAAGTCTCTGTGCCCCTAACCAGAGGACCTCTAAACCCTTCACTAGTGTGACAGTCCCCTGAATGTTTATCCGGTCTGTCGCCCTCGCTCTGCCATTCGTGTGCTTAGAAGGCATGTAGGACACTGCTGGTTCCCGCCCACAGGTCTCCCTTCGTGAAGACATCAATACCAAGAGCCAGCATGGGATTCTTGAGAATACCAGGATGGTCAAAGTCCTAACAGGCTGTATGAGAACAGAGCTGGAGAGTTCACATAGCTCTTGGACAGCACAGTGAATGCTGTCCTTGCCATGTAAAGACTTGCCACGTTGGTAGACATCAAGAAATCAAGAAGAATCTATTGACCAGATAAGTAGGTGCTTATCAGTGCCAGCCCCATACTGACTTGTACCACACTCAGTGTGGCCGCTCTCCCAACTTGTCTCTTTTAGCCAGGGCCTGCAGTGCCTTTGGTGTGGACACTGTTACCTGTTCTCCTCAATTCTTCCTCCACAGGGACCACACTTCTTAATGCAGTTGTGTAGTAACCTTTACTTTAAACTCTGCTCTCTGGGGAACCCGGGCTAAGATAGTTGGTGCCAGCAGTGATCTAGAAGGTGGACCTTTAGGAAGGGGCTTTAAAGTTGTATGACTCAGGAATGGGGTCCCTACTGCCTTCCAACCAGAGAAGGAGCAGGAAGGGAAAACAGGGAAGTTGGGTGTACTACCGAGCAGGCTGCTGCTGTTACCAAAGGCAATGGGTTGCTCCATCCTGTCACACTGACGATAAAGATGAAGAAATAGCCTCAGAGAGCTTAACTGATTTGCCCAACCTAGTAACGAAACAGCTAAAAAATAGAAGCTAGTAAGTAAAAAAGCAGAAAGCCAGGTCTGTCTGACTCAAAAGCTCATATTCCCCTCCTGCCATGGATCTTCTCTCTGGAGTAAGGATGGCAGATGGCGGAGGCCCTAGTCACACATCCTGGAAAGTTACACCAGAGCGGGGGTGGGCCTTTGTCAGCTCGAAAGAAAATGGCCTTCTAAGGAGACTGAGTAGCTGGAGCGCCGTCAGGGAGGCCAAGAAACTGTTGGTGTGGAACACAGGTTGGGAACCCGGGGGCCTCACAGGCTGGGCCTGGCGGGCGAGGTCAGAGCCTGCGAGACACCAGCGAGGTGGGTCCCTGTCAGAAAGCCAGTGCTGGCGTCTGAGGAGGGAGACGTCTGGGAAGTGCTGAACGTCACTGTGTGTGTGTGAAGGGTAAAGGCGAGAAGATTTAGGGAGGGTTTGGGTTTTCTTAAATTGTGTTGTCATTGTTCTTCCGGTGTCTTCGCATTTCCCTCCTTAGAACACATATCTTCACGTCGGGTTGCTCCAAGTCAGTAACGTTGGTCTCTTCTCCTCGGCGTCTTCGATCTTCACACCCTCCGTCCATAATTCTCTCAGGCACAGTTTTCTGGTACACAAAGTCCAAATTCGCCCAAAGCCTCCTGGTCTCTGGTCACCTCAGAGGAGCCAGGTGTCTTCTCCACTCTTTCTGGGGCTTCGTTCCTTTGTGTTCAGTCGTCCTCAGCCAGGGTTTGTGGAACACCCACCTACTCGTATCTCCTGCTTTCCCCTTTTGATGTCCTTTTTATTTTCCTGTCTGGGATCGTCCATCTTTTGTGAGAGCCAGTGTGTGAGAGTGGCATCACCATCTTGGCATCATGAGGGTGACCGTGCTTGTCAGACACATGGCCAGAAAAGAGAAATGGCCAACTCCTTTCAGGTCACGGGGACTTCTCCCTGGGTACACAGCTCCGCCTGAGGGCCGGGCTTGAAACAGAGACCCTCCTCTTTGTGTCCCTTCGAGAGTAACCACCGTGGTGAGCTGGCTCCTACTGACACCACCCCTGTCTCCTCACTGGGTGGCGCTTCCATGGTGTCTGTGCTCAGACACTGTCACCTCACTGCACCATTCTTGGCTGTCTGTCACCTCCGTAGGCCTGTAAGTCTCTCAGCAAGCAGAGAGAGAAAACCCTCCAAGAAGTTTAAAGTTTTAAATTTAGTCTCTGATGCACAGACAAGCCTTACTTAGCTTTCCAGTTTTTCTGTTGACTTCTTAAAGGGCAAAAACCTTAAACATAAATTTTCAAACACATGGCTACAGTGAAAACAGGTGGTTTTAGAGAATTCATTCCATTTAACTCCACAATGAGAAAAATAAAGTGAAAGTGGTAATTACAACCAAAATAGGAAGGCCTAAATTAAAATGTTTGAAGCCCTTAACCACAGTTAATGTCCTGAGGAAAGGATGTGTAGAACTGAATAAAGAAAAAAAAAGTTAATGAGAGTTTCTGCTATCTCTCAACTTTGTGTTAACAGTAGCACTGTCTTTTCTGAAGTAGTTGGAATGTCCTTGTTTTGTTCTTCTTGCTCTTTAAATTTTGATCTAATAAGCTGTCTCACTTTATTTACAAGGCTTTGAAATGTGTTTGTTGCTTCCTTGATAGAAGAAGGCTACATAGTCTTTTAAACCCAGTAATGCTAGTTGTCGTATTTGGTAAATTATGCTGATGAAGTTCGTAATGAAATGACTAGCATAGCTTTGACAATGACTTTGGCAGACATTCTCATTTGTTTCTTTTTTTTTTTTTTCTTAATAGTATACAATGTTGTCAGGGCAAGTTCCATTCCAATCTCATGACAAAAGTTTGACATGCACCAGTGCGGTGGAAATCATGAAGAAAATTAAAAAGGGAGATTTCTCCTTTGAAGGAGAAGCCTGGAAGAATGTATCCCAAGAAGCTAAAGATTTGATCCAAGGTAAGACTCTAGTGAAATTTTATATTGCGTATACTGTGTAGTGATTGAAGTGGAAGCATACCCATTCATAGGTATTTGTTAATTAAGGAATTCACGTGTGTTCTAGAAGGTTTCCGATTACTCTACTGAGCCTTTTTTTTTTCTTACCGGAACACTATCCCTTAGTAATATTCTCCACATCTGCAGGGTCCACCAGCATCTCAATCTAGCACCTCCAAAGTGAACTGACATTATTTTACTATCCTTTTCCCAAAAGTATGCCCCATCCCATCCCCCTCTTGCACTGCCAGGAAGCCAGAATGGGCGTCACCATCCACCCCCCCACCTTCCTTACCTTCCACAGCCAGCTACCCAGTCCTGCAGTTCATCTTCCGTCCTCACCACCCCCTCGTCCCCATTCACGTGGCTGCCCTCCAGTTCCTGCCATCCTTTCTCTCCTAAGAGCCCATGGCACCCTTTTGGTTTGTGTCACTGCCTCTGCCTTTACCTCTCTGTTATCAGTCGGCAGAGTGACCTTCCTCATACCCAGCTGTGATCATGCCTCTCTTCTGCTAAAAGTCCTTCAGAGAGACCCTGTTAGCTTCTGGTCAGACTCGCATATGGGAGCGTATGAAATCCAGAACCCTTGAGGAACTGGCCCTGCCTGCCCCTGCCTCCTGTTCCCCTCATGCTGCCTTTGAATTCTTCCCATGTGCCTGTGCTCAGATTCCTGCATGACTTCACACTTGCTCCTTCTAATCCTGGGGAAACCCTCTTCATCGAGCCCACTTGTACTCATCCCGCAGGACTCATCTTCTGGAAGCCTTCCAGGGTGTCCACACTGCGGTCAAAGATCTCCCCGTGGGTCGCCAACACGCTGTGCATGGGGGTGTTACTCTTGCGCTTGTCTCCCGATGCTGTCACGGTTGGTTTTTGTCTGTGTGTCTCCTCGTGGCTCCTCTTTGGGCCTCCATCTCCGTATCTCTAGCGGCTTACTGCACTTGCTGACTCGTACAAGATGTTTGCATACGAATGAAGTGCATCTAGGTACCCCCTGTTCATGTGGAGCTTCCCAGTCGCCAATGGGAGTCTTTGTGTTGGGTGCCAGTCTCTTCTCGGGAGAAATCAATTAGCCTACGGTAGACACAGGCTATTGTGGGCCTAGTCGTTAGCGTTCAGGATTTACTGAGGGGTGGAAATGTATATGAAAATGTAATGACTCTGTAGGAGTTTGAATCCTTCTCAGGACCATTGTGTCATGTGAACCTCATTGAAATTTATGTTTGAAACAAATCATGAAATAAAAATATCTTAATTATTCCTATAGGACTCCTCACAGTCGATCCAAATAAAAGGCTTAAAATGTCGGGCTTGAGATACAATGAATGGCTTCAAGACGGCAGCCAGCTGTCCTCAAATCCTCTGATGACTCCAGACATTCTAGGGTCTTCAGGAGCTGCTGTGCAAACCTGTGTGAAAGCAACCTTCCACGTAAGGCCCTGTGCTCCACACATGGCGGGCAGGTTTGAAAAGGAATCAGATATGTTTACTCCATAACCTCCAAGACACGCTCTTGGTACATTTAAAAGAATGTGTTATTTTCATTCTAGGTGTGTTTTTATACATCCCTCCGTAATAAAAACACATTTATTAACAGAAAGTATGTGGGGGACCCGAGTCACTGCCAACCCACAAAATACTTACTTGACATTCCGGATGAGTTTGTGAGATGAGGCAGTAGTCTGATATTTGAAGAGTTGAAAATTTTCAGTAGATAATGAAAACAATATGCATTGTGTTGGAACTTTTCTCTCTCAAACAGGCTAAATCATTTTCTTTAAAAGCTATAAATAAACATTAGGAACTAAGGCACATGTGAAAAGTCCATTCACTCAGCCACCATTTATACCTAACATACCCTCATGACTGTGAGGGGTAGGGAATAAGAGTATGCTGTTCCAAGCAGATGCAAAGGTTTTAAGAGAATTATGTAAGAAATAGATGAGTTAGGGAGAAGTGACGTACCTCTGAAGGGATTACCTTGAGAAAGGAAAAGGGCTGGCGTTTCTTCTTCAGTTGCAGACATGGATTAAAAATTAATGAACTAGGGTATGTTGAGGTGTGAAGAGATTAACCACAGGTTTGTTCAGATGATCCCCAGCTTCCCAGTGACATTTGATGCAAAGCTATCAAGAGTAACCCCAGTGACACCCAAACTTAAGGCTGAAAGAAGTGGAGACAGGAAGCCGTGAGGAGAAAGCCAGGCCGAGGCAGGTGGAGCTGAACCTCTCTGTGCAGACGAAGTATCTGAGATATACCCCAATTACCCCGACCCGGAAGTGGAGAGGAGAGCCCTAACAGATCCAGTCTGCTCTGTTTGGGGATTTTGTGGTCAGAATTTTAAATCTCAGACACAGCACTAATAAAAGTAACGGGGGTTGAGAGGTTGGTGTTTTTTATTGAAAGGTAACACTGACTTCTTCAAAAGATTTATGAGAACCCTAACTCCTGTACGCCTGGCTGGTTTGATTTACACAGAGCCGTTGAGACTCGAACCCTGAGCTTCCAGACCCTGCCAGTAGGTTTGCGAGTGAAGGTTTTCAGGACCTTATTCCCAGAGCAATTTGGAGCTGTGACTGACGACGAAAAAAGTTGTCCTCTGCTAGGAGCCCTAGTTGCCAAGAGAACTTCAATTTCTTGACCTTCACAGGACCTCCCTTTCTTTCTCCCCTAGGCCTTTAACAAATACAAGAGAGAGGGCTTTTGCCTTCAGAATGTTGACAAGGCCCCTCTGGCGAAGAGAAGGAAGATGAAGAAGACTAGCACCAGTACAGAGACGCGCAGCAGCTCTAGCGAAAGTTCTCACTCGTCCTCGTCTCACTCCCACGGGAAAACCACGCCAACTAAGACCCTGCAGCCCAGCAACCCCGCAGACCCCAGTAACCCAGATACGCTCTTCCAGTTCTCAGACTGAGAGGTGCAGGGACGGTAGGAATGTCACCAGTGATGACCCATCGCACCTTGAATGCCCTCAGCATGTGCCTGAGGTGATGTCTTACACTTTTCAAACTGCGTCCTGTTGGTCTTTTTGGAATCTGCCTCTTAGGGAATTTTTTTCAGAAAAGCCCAGTTGGTTATCCTTGTCCAAAAGCACTGGACAGAAAATGTTACTGTGAATAGAGCACCTGTTATACTGTTTAGCGACCTAGCATGATGCCAACAGGACTGTTCTGGAAAGAGCAAAGGTGTCTGTCTGTAAATCTAATTAGGGACATGGTAGGTTTGAGCGGCTCACGGAATGAGTCGCGGGTTTTCCAGATGTCTGCCAGCAAGAGTCACTTGTACTGTGATGACGATACCTTTTGCTTTGCCTTGTGGACAGCCTGGGTTTTTAAGAGATTTGCACCCCTCAAACAGTGATTTCTCAGAGAAAAAGGTCTGAGGGTCTTCAGAATGATTCTGTAGTGAATTGTGTGTGTGGTAAACGCTTATTTCTTGAGAGAGGATTTTAACTTATTGTCTTTATTTTATGGTTACATATGATGGTAACCTGTTATTATTAATCTTTTTCTAAAAAGTAAAAAAATAAATAAAAAAAATAAAAAGTACAGGAACTTAAGGTCCCGTGCTCTGCATTTGGGATCTCTCTGAGATGCATGCTAAGCTACTTAACGTTTTTAATTTTGCACTGCTCTTTCCTGGTGATTTGTTTTCATGGTTATTGCAAAATAATAAGGTACAGGTCTCTGTTTTAAGTAATATTGCACTTTATAAGAGAATATGAATAAAGCAAACTATTTTATAAAGTGCACTGTTTAAAGCATATGTACTGCATTTTTGCCAGTTTTTCCATTATCCCCTTTAAATTTGTCCTCACATCCCCCTTTCTACCTTGTTTGTGCAAGTGGAATGGGCGTAATCATTAGCCCCTTAGGCACCAATGTGCAGAAAATCTAAAGGGAAATTCTATGAAACACTGTGCTTCACATTCGTACACTGTGTTGTCTGCAGCGAGGTATGCCCTCCTGTAGTCGGATATTATGTACATAGTATTTTAGAATCATGACTATGACTTGTCTTGAAATTTTTCTGTTAAATTTTAAATCCAGAAGGCATATTTTATAAACTTATGCAGAGCACTTTTATTGCTCCAAAGTTCCGAAGTCCTAGAGAAAACAAGTGCTATGTGATGAAGACATTTCATTGAAAGTTTGCTGCATTTTCAAATACGATTAATTCATTCCCTATGCAAAAAAAAGAAGTGATAGGATTTGTATGCTGTGTTTTCTTTTAAAGCCATCACACAAAATGGCAGGACTGAGAAAAGTGATCTTTGCTATGTTTACAAGAATCATGCTTAAAAGATGATGCCCGACCTGTTTATTTTATAATTTTTGTTAATGACAACTTCTTGAGCATTGGTTTGGAACTTGGGCATGATATTTATTTATTCCTTTCTTAAGGTAATAGCAGCATTAATTTCAACCAGTTATGAATACTAAAGATATCGTGCTCTATGTAATGGTAGCATATTTATTACTAAATCCATGTATATATTAATAGCGCAGGCAAAAAATGGCAAATATTAAAATATTTTCAAAATATTATATGATTCTCTTCACATTTTTGTCCACAGTGGTTATTGGAAATAACTTTTTATACTTTTCAGTGGCCCAGATAGCTCCACGATTGTCATGAATCAGTGAAAGTTTTGTACACCTAGCTTGCAGTCTTTCGTGGTAATGATGGGAAATCTTTACGTGAATGATTACCAACCTGTAGCAAATCCACAGAATGTGATTCCATCCAGGCACAGCATTACAATGACCAAGAAAATGTCCGTTTATGTCTATATGTTGAAGAGATTTGGAAATGTCTAAGTTAGCTCTTCAGTTCATTTGTTGAACTACACATCCTGGTAGAAAATACTAGTTGTAAAGTATGAACTGAAGGGACTTTGTTGTTAATGGAAAATGACCTAGAAAAAGAGTATACTCTAAGAACTGATGATGTCATTGACTCCGGGAGAGTGAAATTGAGGGGTTTCCTTTTCCTTTATTCTTAGTGCCTCTTCTTCTGAAGGACCTGACAGAAAATTGAATGGGTGAAAAGGCAGGCGGGGTAAGAGGAGGATGGAAAGAGAAGGCTAATCCGTCACAGTGAGGCTCCCAGAATTACCTAGAATGGGCTTCTGGAAGAACCTCAGAAACACTCAGAGTGGTGCCCCCTTTTCAAATGTCTTCATGCTCACCCTACTTAGAAATTCCCAAGAGACAGCTCTGATGCTGAGTCTGCAGCACTTAGACTGTGTGCAGGCTGTTCGTGGCTGGTGACTTGCACTTTGAAATTCACAAAGCTTTCACTGAGTCATAGCAGGAGTAAACTGAAAAATGCTTCATGTGAAAATGTTCAGCAAAAGGACTCTTAGTGTTAGGAAAGAAAAAGGAGTAGATCTTAAAAAAACCAAATATATACATTAAATTCTCTTTACAATATTAATTTTGGAGATAAAGCCAAATCACCCCTCCCCTTTTTCCCTGATGGATTTTATTTGCAGGTAGTTTCTGACCGTCATAAGTCCTGATGCATATATTTTGTGACTACATAGGCCTGATTGAGAGTCAAGCAGGTAATAGAGGAAATACATTTTTAAAAGACCAGTTTCTCCTTCTTCTTATGCTGGATCTTGTAGCTGACTTAGTTAATTTAGCTGTTTTGGAGTTCATGCATTCTTCCCAACCTCTATAAAACAATGAGTCCGTGAACCCCCTGGAACCGAAAATCAAGCTGCCTAGAGTTAATTTCAACATGCTTCTTCGTGTTGGAGTTGTGGAATCATTTACCCATGAAAAAAATGCTTTTGAATGTTTTTCTATTGCTGCCGATTTCTTAAATAACTGTGTAAAGGCCACATGTAAATTACAAGGTAAGTTATTTTAAGGAAGACTATAGGAATGATAGTAGCTATTTTTCTATAAGGGAGTTTCTTTTGTATCTCACTTTACTTTTTTTTTTCTTAAGTATATAATTGCTTGTCTACTTGTTTCCTCTGCCCCCATTTCAGATGCTGTTATTGTCATATTTATGAGGATCAGGGTACCTCAGAATGGTGAAAATCTCTACATTACTGGCCATGTTTGTGCCTTCGACTGCCTGATTACTTTAAGATTGTGCCTGGTGGCCAATAATAAGAACAGGATTTGGGTACTCGTTTTATCACACTTGTAATATTCTTTAAGACCTAAATAAAGAAGTTAAATTCTGATATGCCACTTACACTGTATCAGAATAATTGTCTTATAGGTGAATTATCGTAACATAATGAAATGTCGTATAATCATATGACTTTAGGCGCCTCCAATGTCCTTCACTGTGACACCTGACTTCTGGCCTGTCATCACTTCTGTCCCCTCCATGAATACCCATCTGTACTCGATACCATTGCCTGGCACTAAAAAGAATGTAGCAGGCGCTCACGAAATTTTGAATTTAAATGCAAGTCATTCTAAAACTCAAAGAAAGGGAAAGTAATCAAAAGATAACACAAGAAGTATGCATAAATAAATATTTTAAGTCTCATCTACCCAAAGGAAATAGCTGCTACAGCAACTTAGAGGTTTTCTTCGCTGTTTGGTTAAGTGACTTCCCTCCAAAGTTGTGACATTCTTTGGGGAGAATATTTTTCTTGAGAGCAGTTATTTAAATCGTGTGTGTATGAGGACAACATGTCTTTTCAAGGGAGCAGTATTCTCCATCCTAAGAACCAGGGGCTGGTTCCGTTTCACTTCTCGTCTTCAGCATTTCTTCCTTCTGAGCTTTCAAGATCTCGCTTCTGAGCCCTGTCATTTAGCCTCTCAGCTCTCTGTTACGTTAACTCAGTAAATGATGCCTCGGTTCCCCAAGGGCGTTGTCCACCTTCTCGTTCATGAAATCGTGAACAAAGCAGGTGCCAATATTTTTTTACTAGTAGACAGAAAAGGAGTACGAAAACAAGTATCTCTCAGTTCCATCTGTCTTGGCTTGTTTACACTCATCCAAATAGGTCCTGCTGACTGCCAGCCATTTCTTTTCCACGATGACTTCCGACCACATGGTTAAGAGGCTTGGTATTTTGCGTCTAGAAGGCTTGGATGAAAAAACAGGATTCTTGGTAGTTACTCATCAGGCTTCATTTTCCTGGCATATTTCCGCAGGGATGGGTGGAAGGACATTTTGTGATATTTTTCTCGTTGGAGTGCTGCTTTGGTTATGAAGAGTTGAATGCTTCGGATAGGTCAAGTTGGTATTTACCACAGCAACTTCTCTGGAGCCCAGGCGACTGGGAGGATACTCAGCCTGGTGTCAATTTCCATTATTCTTTTCCATTGCTTTACAATTTTAATTTGCATGGTTTTATAAAATTTTTCTCTTCTCTAAAACAAATTCCAGTTTCCTCCTTGTTCCTTCCCCTAGGGAGGAGTCTTTATCTTTTCATTGATGTTTTACAGCCCTCTACAAGAAGGGCACCTGGGTGGTGTAGTCGGTTGAACTTCCGATTCTTGGTTTCAGCTCAGGTCATGATTTCAGGGTCATGAGAACGATCCCCATGTCAGGCTCTGCACTGAGCAGGGAGTCTGCTTGAGATTCTCTCCCACTACCCCCCATGCTGCACACATTCTCTCTCTCTCCCAAAAAGAAAATAGAACAAAAAAATGTCATGACTTAGAAAAGGAAATTTAAGTATGAGCAGAATAGTAAAGATTTATTTTTCTACCATTTCTGCTTGTTAGGTAATTGGGAAAACCATTGTTTCTCTTGTTTTCTTTGTTTAAAATCCAATTAGGTTAACAAACTTGACATTCTTAACTGCAGTTTTATTTTTAACTTTCTAAGAGGTTGGTCACGGAAAGTGTGCACTGTTGTGTTGAAAGGATGTGTGACAATTATCCTCATGAAAGACTTGCTGGCTGTGTAGACATTTGAGCATTCATAACAGTTTATTTTAGGTACCACAGTGCTGGCCTATTTGCTAAAGTTATAAATACCAGTGGAAGGAGAGATTAAATGTACAATCACTCTTGTTCTTTTGATGAATAAGAAGGGAAAATACAAAGTTGCTACATTCCATATGAAGTTAATGCTTTAGTACCCAAGTTCTGAAAAATACCCGAAAGAACTTTAGAAGAAGAGGAAGCCACATTTATACATACTCAGAAGAATTTTTGAAAGACTAGCATTTTAATGCATAGCGGGTATAGTTCTGTCTAAACAGATATGTTTCCTTGGGGACGGAATCACTGAAAATAATCAAAGCTACAATAATCCACGTAACTACATACATTCTTCCTCAGCTTACAGAAAGCCAAGAATTTGCTTTCCTAGAAAGTAAATGGAATAGAACAAGATGAAAAACTTTGTTTTTCTTTTGGGTGAATGATGAGGCAAAGTATAGTCCCACTGTGGTTCCACGGAACGCAGGCCGCCCATCGCCATCTGTGCTGTCTTCACTGCCTGCAAGAATTGTGCTAGTTCTCGCTCTGTTTTCTTGCTTTCCAGTTGTACAACCGCACACAGTAGTGTCTCCCCACACTGACATTTCCTGCACTGCTTCTTAACATAACCGTGGCTTGACTACTGTTTATAGACTGTAATTAAGATCAGAGAAGTGCTTGATTGGGAGCCCTGGGGATGGAAAGTATGTAGCAATAAGGAATGAAGGACCCTGTGTGAGAAAGTGAGCACCCCTTCATCTCTGGGATGCGAGCAAGCATTGAAAACATGGAGAGGGCTACTTTATAAAATGCCATTTCAGTCGCCATGTATGTAAAGGTCTTTAATAATTTTGTCTGCTGGGTGGATAGGGGAACTTATTTAACATGTCTATACAGGCTTTGCAAGGGGGTTATTTTTATTCTAGGAGGCCCATGGGATTGTTTTCTCCTCACTGTTTCCCTACTCCCTCCCCAACTTTCCCCTCTGCCTTCTGTCCAGACCGTTGCCATCCTAAGGCCAAAGAGAGCAGTTCAAATGGAGCACTAAGACTACATATAGGTAGTGATAATATTCTTTAAAAATGTTAATGCAGAACAGTGTGTAAAGTGTACAGATCTTAAGTGGGCAGCTCAATGAGTGTTGACGTGGGTATGCACCCCTAAAACCGTCCCCTTGATCAAGGTGAGACTCCCAGTCCATATTCAGACAGAATCACTGTTCTGACTTGTGTCTCCACAGATTGTTTGCCTGTTCTTGATCTTCCTGTAAGTGGAGTTGTAGTCTAGCCTTTTGGGTCTGGTTTTATTCGATGATCATGATGTCTGTGAAATCCATCTACATCCTTGCACACAGCATATCAACAGTGGGCTCTTTTTCATTACTGTGTGTTCTCCCATCAGATGAGTATATCCCAGTCTGTTTATCCAATCTACTGTTGGTGGGCATTTGGGTTGTTGCTAACTTTTAGCTTTGATGTCTAAAGCTGTCACGAGCATGCCTGTGCGTACCTTTTGGTAGATATGTACATTCCTTTCTCCTGGGTTTATACATAAGAATGAAGCTCACTGAATCATAGGACAGATGTATATGTAGCTGAAAGGATATTGCTAAATAGTTTTCAACAGTGGTTGTACCAGTTTACTCCCACCCAACAGTGGGCGAGAGTTCCAGTTGCTCTCTATCCTCATCAGCCCTTGGAACCATCAGCCTTTTTAGTTTCAGCCATTCTGGCTAGTGTGTATTCATTGTGGTGCTGGGCATTCTGGCAAGTGAGTATTTCATTGTGGTTTTAATGTGCATTTCTCTGAGAACTAACGATGAGTAGAACACCCTTTTATATCTCTATGACCCATTTGAGTATTCTCACTTGTTGAGTGCCTATTCAAGTCACTTCTTTGAATTTATTAGGTTGTCTGTGTTTTTCCTATTGATTTGAAGGTTCTTTGTATTTGGTTGATATGAAGTTTTGTCTGTTATATTATTATAAATCTCTTCTCTTTGGTTTGCTTTTTTGCTTTCCAATTGATGTCCTTCGATAACCAGAAAGTTCGAATTTTTACGAAGTTCAATATATCATTTTTTTATGGTTAATGATCTCTGTGTCCTGGTTCATCAGCCTTTACCCAAGGTTGTTATTCTTCTACAAGCTTTATCATCTTACCATTCACATTATATCCATGATCCATCTAGCACTGATATTTGTATATGGTATGAGGTATAGTAGTCAAAGTTCACATAGTCTGTGAGTGTTCACTTGATTTAGCACAGTGTCTTGAAAACTTCAGTGCACTGTGGTTGTAATTTTTATAGTCTTCCCATCTGGTAATGTAAGATTTCTAACTCTGATTTTCTTCCAAATAGTCTTGGCTACTCTTAACCCTTTTCATTTCCATATACATTTTAGAAACAGGCGTCAGTTTCCTGGGGGAGGTTATCTATTACTGTTTAATTGATATGGCATTGCATATATAGATCAATTTCAGGAGAATTTATATCTACTCAATTTTGAATTTTGTAACCCATAGACATGGCGTATATCTCTCTATTTATTTAGGTCTTTAATTTGTCTCAGCAAGGTTTTAAGATTTACATGGAGAGGTTGGATTTATTTTTAGATTGTTGATGTTTATATTTTATTATCTATTTTTTGTTAGTGTGTAGAAATATAATTGGTTGGGGTGGGATTTTTTAAAGATTTTATTTATTTATTTTGAGAGAGAATGAGTGCATGAGCTGGGGGAGGGGCAGAGGCAGAGAGAGAATCTCAAGCAGACTCCATGCTGAGCATGGAGCCAGATGTGGGGCTCGATCTCACAACCCTGAGATCGTGACTTAAGCTGAAGTCAAGAATTGGACGCTTAACCAACTACACCACCCAGGCACCCCTATATCTGTTTCTTTATACTGCCTTCGCATCTAATAACCTTATTAAATTCACTTTAATTATGCTAATTCTATAGCTCCTTTTATATTTCTTCATGTATATATTCATATCTTCTACAAATAATGATAGTTTCATTTCTCCCTTTCCAGTTTTCCTTTTATTCCCTTACTAAGCTGACAGGGACTTCTAGCAGAATGTTGCATAGAAGTGGTGGCAGCAAACCTCTTTGACTTATTCCTGAACTCAAATTAAGAATTCAGTATTTTACCGTTCAATATGATGTTTGCTGCAGATTTTTTAAGAGATACCACTTACCAAACTAAGGGTTTTTTTTTATTCCTCGTTTTCTGAGAATTTTAATTAAATACTTTTTCTACCTCTATTGAGATGATCATGTAGTTTTTCACTTTTGTTTTCATATAGTGATTAATTACACTAATCGATTTTCAAACGTTGCATTCTTAGAACACACCACATTTGGTCATGGTATATTATTTTTATATATCAATGGATTCAGTGTGCTAATATTTTGCCTAAGTTTTTCAAGTTGTCTTTTATTTAGAATATCTAGCCCATTTATAGTTAATTTGACTGTTGAGTCCTGTCCCACAGTTACTTTTCCATTTGTCCCATTTCCTCTTTGTTCCTCTATTTCTCCTTTCCTGCCTTTTTTTTTTTTTTAATAAACCAAGTACTCTCTATTACCCATTTTTTATCCTACCAAGTGAGTGTATTGGAGATTTTTTTTAAATTCATTTAGCTGTAACTTAGAGGTCACAATGTGCATCTTTGACTTACCACGGTCTACCTGAAGTTGGTACATTACTACTTCCCAACAATGTAAGAATTATTTCACACTGTAAATCTGTTTACCCCTACTTGCTTCTGTGTTGTCGTCATGTGTTTTACCTCTATCTTCTACGTATGTTTAAACTTTACAACTCATTATTTTATTTATCATTATTACTAACATTATCTATTTTAAAGAATCAGTATTCAGTTTTATCTACATATTTACTCTTTCTGAAGGTTTTGTTTTGTTTTGTTTTGTTTTGTTTTGTTTTGTTTTGTTTCATCCTGCCCTTTCCTACTTCTATCTGGGATTGTTTTCCTTATGCCTAGAGAATTCTTTCTCTCACTCTTTCAAGATTTTATTTATTTATTTGAGAGAGAGAGAGCATGAACAAGAGAGAGGGACAGAGGGAAGATCAGACTGCCCACTGAGCAGGGAGCCTGATGCAGACTCAATACCAGGACTCTGGGATCATGACCTGAGCTGAAGGCAGATACTTAACCGACTGAGCCACCCAGGTGCCCCTGGAGAGCTCTCTTTAGTATTTATTTTAGTGCCAGATCTGCTGAATTTCCCTAACTTTTGAATTTTGAAAACTTTTGCCTTCATTTCCTTTTATAACACCTTTATTGAGATAAGATTCACATAACATATTGTTCACCTACTTAAAGTGTACAATTCCTTGTTGCCTTTATTTTTGAAGAATATTTTTGCTGAGTATGAAATTCTGGGTTCAGCACTTCCAGGATGTCATTCCATTCCATAAGTTCTGTGGAAAAGTCAGCCATCAGTCTTACTGTTACTCCTTTGAAGGTACTGTTACTCCTTTCCTCAGGTCACTTTGAAGATTGTCTTTGTCTTTGATTTTTAGCAGTTTGACTCTGACATACCTATGTATGGTTTCTTTATCTTTCCTAGGGATAGTAAACTTGTTTAGTCTTTTGGTTGATGTTCTTCCTTAATTTTGGCAATTCTTAACCATTCTTCAAATAATTTTTCCAATCTATTGTCTCCCTCCTCTTTTCTAGGATTCTTCCACACCTTTCACCATGTATCTTCTATATATGTATGTAAGTTCTATATGTATCTTTCAGTTTTTCTGTGTTTTTCTGGTTTTTTCTCCCTATTCTTCAATCTGTGTAATTTTTACTGATCTGTCTTCCAATTCATTTATCCTCTGTTCTGCTAGATCTAATGAATTTTAATCTTAATTTCATATATTTACAGATCTAAAATATTTAGATCTGAAATAGATTACAGGTTTCTGCTGAAATACTCAATCTTATCCTCTCAATTCTTGAGCATATTAATCACAGGAATTTTGAAGTTCTTGTCTGATAAATCCAATGTCTGAATTACTCCCTATTGGTTGATTGTATTATTCATATATATTTTTTCTTCTGGTTTTCAGTCATTTTGTCCTGTTTTCTAGGATCTCTCAGAAGTTTGGCTGAATACTATACATTACATATTAAAGGTTATAGAGGCTCTGCATGGAGTTATCTCCTTTTAAGATGGTTATGCTCTCTTCTGGCAGGTAGGTATAGGCAGTTACCATGATCCTCTTAAAGATTGACTTTAGACTTGGCAAGGTTTTGCCCTTACTCCTGCACCAAAAGCTCAGTACCAAGAACTACTAAAAGCTCTCTTCCCTTCAGCCTCCCAGATGCTGCTGTTTGCTGGGTTTCTGGAGGCCTCGCCTGGCACACATGATTTAGGGATGGCAAACACCTCAAGGAAATAGAGTGACAGCATTTCTGGCTCCCTTCCCTGAGGTTTCCTCCTCTCTGGAATTTTGCCCTTCAAGTCCTAGCTGCTTTAGCATCCCAGACTCCAACCTTTGTCTCTTCAACCAGATAGGATTGCTGCTTTCTACTAGGAATATATTTCCCTGTACCATGAATTTGCAGTGACTTCCAAGGAGTCAGAATGAATGTGGAGCTCACACCAGTGTGCTTCCCTTCTTTTAGGGATTAGAGCTTCTTTGAGCCCCTGTGTGAGTTTGCTCCCAGATGCTACATATTAATTATTTAGCTTTCCTGTAGTTTTCAGGGGGAAAGCCAGTTTTAGTTACTCTACGTACTCTATTGTGGCCCAAAGTAGGAATCTGGTGGCAATCACTTTTAATCACCAAAGTCATTTCCCCCCAGTCGCTTCTGGCAATGTGAACTTGATTGTCATGGGTTCACATAGGAGGGCACACGGTTTATTCATTTGTTCTTTCACACACAGTTTTTGAGCTCCTACTAAGGCCAGCTGTTGTTCTAGACACAGGTAATACAGCAGTAAATAAGATTTCAGCCACTGCACGAGGTAGAGCCTTTTACTTCATAGGAGGACTGGCTACTAAAGGGTTTCTGTGTCTTGCTTGTACTATTTAAAGGCTTTTTCATATGTGTGGGTGAATGAGAGACAGACTGAGCTCAAGACCTTTAGGATGACAACACCTTCCTATTTTATACAAGTATTTTTAGCCTTTAAAAAATTCTGCCGAGATTAACCCAGTGCACAATTCACACACAGTACGTCAATACAAGGCCACATTTTGAAAGCTAAGGCGTTGTGCTTAATTCTCTATCTGCGAGTTTCTACATCATACAGCCAAGACAAAGACATGAAAGACTTACTTTGGAGCAGGAATATATGACAATTTGAGTTAAAATTCCCTAGAATTGATTCATGGAGAGCAAATTTACTTCTGAAAGCAAATCTTTCCATGAGCATTAACATGAGCTCTAATCAGCCTACCCATGGTTTCTCATTTTAACTTCAGTTTCTAAAGAACATTTCACATGTTACAAAGCACTTACTTATATTAAGTGCTTTGAGATACTAAAAAAATGATTTGGTTTTCCCAGTCTTCCAGAATAGCTTGAATGTCACTGGTACCAAGAGAAAACTCTAACCTGAGCACATGTTACTGTTAAGAGACTGTGGTCAAATTAAGAATTTTACTCTTCTGTTCTTTGTTACTTTTTCCCACGTTAGAAATTTCACATATTCTAGGGAACGATAATTTGCAGTTCCAATTCTAATCCATTTTCCTGGGATCAAAAGGCAGTCAAAGAACTAGAACCTCATATATAGAAGCTCTGTAGAAGCGAAACTGTGCACTCATGAGGACAGATCAGAATCCTGAGCACTGTGGTTTGGTGTCCTTGGAATTACAACCCCTTTGGAATGGTTTAAGAGCTACCAGTTAAAACAGACCAAGCCAGACACAAAAGACCCCTTATTGTATAGGTTCATGTGCTTGAGGCGTCCATAATAGGCATATCCATAGACACAGAAAGTAGATTATAGGTTTCTAAAGGACAATGGGAGGGAGAAATGTGGAGTGACTGCTAATGCATGTAGGTGATGCACATAGGTGAGGTTTCAGGTGATGAAAACGTTCTGGAACTAAATAGGGTAACGGTTGTACAACCCGGTAAATGTACTAAAAACCACTGAAGTGTACACTTTCAATGTTATGTTACTATGTGACTGTTACCCTAACTTTTTAAAAAACACACACACGAACTACCAGCTAGAAAAGATTAGAGTTACTTGGATGGAGCCAATTCTCTCCTTGCTATTCTGAGAATACCATCCCCACTTGTCATTTATTTGGCAGCAACTCTGAAATATAATTAATTTTATTATGGTTGGAAAATCTTCACTTACAAACAGAAATTAACTTTTGAGGGATAGAGTGAATATGTTTCTTACAGATAACACCAAAATTGCAGCCTCACAGAAAGGGCACCTCCTCAGGACATATTTTTCCCAGGGCTCGGTAATGTTTGGGTAGATATCGAAGTGCTGTGTGTTTTAACGATGGTCTCATCCAGCCTGTCGTTACTTTTATCTCTGCTCTAAAGGTTCTTCTCTTGCTTTTGGCCTGTTTGTCCTTATGGGACCACTGGGCTCTTGCTCTGCACATATTTTTCTTTGGTGAATACTTTTCTCAAAAAGTATTTCTTACCAATACTAACTTTCGTTCAGAAGCTGGTTCATGTGTGCAGTTGAATGAAGTATTATTTTATTTATCATGAAATCATTTGGGGCTGTTGTCTTTTTTCTCAAAGATGGTACCATCGAAACCCCAGAAAGTCATGCCACTCATGACTTTTCCATCTTATTAAGTCGTCTGAGGCTATACTGTCTTCCTTAACTCCATTGTATACTGTTCAAGTATCTTTGTCCTCAGTAAATTATGTACACTCATTAAACATAAAAGTGTTATCAAATGAGGGGGAATTTAGAAATTTCTTTTTTCACTGATTGAGACATCACATGAATTTTATTTTATTTATTTATTTTTTTGCTTTTGTTTCTGGCAATGATGACCTGTACTGACAAAAAAGTGATTAGACTTTGAAATTTTCAAGATGCTTTTATAGCCAATGTAAATAAAGTTTCAAACTGCAAATTATTTCACTTAAAATTTTTATGAAAAATATATGTTGTAACACAGTAAAATCAGTAATTTTTATACATGTTGAATGGTAAATGTTTTGAACGTATTTTTTAGTAGTAACTACCTATTGAAAATTCTTTTTAAAGGGGCGCCTAGTGGACTCAGTCAGTGGAGCATGTGCGACTTTTGATCTCAGGGTTGTGAGTTTGAACCCCACGTTGGGTAGAAATTACTTAAAAATAAAATCTTAAAAAAATAAGATAAAGGAAGACATTTCAGAATCACTCAGTAAAATAATGCTATAAACAAATATTTATCTTCCCAGTCCATTCTTGTTTTGAAACATATATACCATTACACTAATGATGCAACACAGTACTTACACTAGCTCATACATTTTAGCTGGGCTTTATTCTAAATATTTTAAGAAAGAATTTTTTTAAAGATTTTATTTTATTTATTTATTTTTTATTGCATATAACTCCTTTATTATACTGACCTGGAAAAAAGATATAGCACCATTACGCTCAGAATGAATACTGGGCCCGTGGCAGTGCCAAGCAACTGGAACGTGATCAGAAACAGATACAGTGAAAGACACACTTGGACATGATCAAGAGGCATCTCACTGCCATAAAACATTAATAAGATTTTTTTTTAAGTCATCTCCACATCCGGTGCGGGGCCCAAACATAACCACAAGATCAAGAGTCGTACACTCCACCATCCAAACCAGCCAACTCCCTGATTCTGATAAATCTTTTAGATAAGGGAGTAAAGTCTACTGTCAAAGTATTCAGAGTTTTTAACTTCACTGTCTTTGCTTTTGAGCCTGGTGTTAGTTTTCTAAAGTCAGAATAATCAAACCCTACTTACCTAAAAATTCAGAAAACTTGTTCTACTGACATATCTAATGTTATATTCAGTGAAAACCTTGAGTGTTTAGAAGTTCTAATTAGAGTTGATGTCTTTGTGCCCTATGTGTATTATGAAACTTAAGTATTAAGATAAGACTTAACATATAGTCTTCATTATGTACGCTTTTTCTTTTAATCGGTTTCTACACTGGTTTCATGTGATGTTTTTCTGATGTTAGCAGACAGAGGGCTTCGTTTGCAATATGGCAGCATATTCAGGGATTATTGAAGTATCAATTACAATGTCAGATTTTCATAATTGCATCATAACTACTTAAAATTATCTATTTGTCCTACTGTGATCCCTGCCTGTACTGGAATATTCTAATATGAACTTTCAACCAACCAAAGGGGGTGAGAAAACTGTGTTAGTTTCTTTTAAAAGGAACACTACCGGGCACCTGGGTGGCTCAGTTGGTTGAGCATCGACCCTTGATTTCTGCTCAGATCATGATCTCAGGATGAGATGAAGCCCCATGTGGGAATCTGCTCAGGGCAGCCTGCCTGTCCCTCTCCCTCCCCCTGCCTCTCCCCCCACTCCATCCTCTCTCTCTGTCTCTCAAATAAATAAATAAAATCTTAAAAAAAAAAAAAAAGCTATAGATACAAGTAGTTCCAACTAGTAACACTGGATTGGTCCCCTAAAGAATTAATTCAGTTGTATCAGGTGATAATATTCCAGAGTTCCAGGATTATTTTAATGTAGATTTAAGGATGGTCAAATTTTGATTTAATATAAAAACTTCAGAGTGCTAAATTTTGTGTATTTAAAACATCCAGTGATAGCTGGTATTTGTTTTTTAAACTTTAAGTAAGGAATGCATTTCATTTACTTGGTTGACTTCATCTAGACATAAATGCAATGCTTATTTTTTTTTAATTGACTTCATTGTTGCTGTCTTAATGGGAAGGTTTCGTTTGATTAGTCAGCTCTTCCTGCTAGGTTTTGGATTTTTTAATTTTTTGGTTGGTTGGTTTTGGGTTTTTTTAGGGCGGTGGGCGGTGGTACCCTAAGAAATTTCTGCAGTAGAAAATACCATGAAACCGTATATGTTCCTTATATAGTTGTGGCATTTAGAGCAGTTTTTCAAAGCTTATGTTGGGAGATAGAGAAGATAAGCAAAGCATCATGGCAAATTCTTTTCTTTTTTCATAGTAAATTCATCTTACATACAGAATGACAAGCATATTTAGACCTTTTTGCTAACACTGGACTTCTTTTCAGTGTGAGTGCTTTACGAACTTAATAATGTTCCTCCCTGATAAAAGCCTGACTGGAACTGATTTTTGTTTAAAGATAAATATGTTTAATACAAAGAAAATAAAAGCTGCACATATGCCCGTCCTGTAGCAAACACCCCTGCAGCACTGGCTGCGAATCCTTCCGACAGCATACACGGGCGCATTAAACTTGGCACTTGACGTGGAAAGTGCTTTCAAATCAGATCTTTACTTGGTGGGTTTCCTGTGACTGGACTAATGCATAAGTATTTGTTCCTTTGGAGGCATTTAGACATTGGAAATTAATTATTTACTTATGAACCACAGACTTGAGGAACAGTTTTAGGTAAAATTTCCATTCTTAACTTTTTTGTCAATGGATGGCTCAGGCATGGTGTTCTGTTTCTATATTCTAGGACTGTTACTGAATAAATACTATGTATTTCTTTATATCGACCAACCTATTTTTTAATTAGCTCCCTCGTGTTCAGAAGAGCCTTGTGGTGCTAGAGGATACTGTGTGGTGAAATTAGAGGCCAAGTGACCTGTGCAGAGAGCCTGTGGTAAGAACCAGGGCGCCAGGAGGCTGGGCAGTGAACATGGAGCCCGCCATTCACGTCTGGGGTGGTCCATACCTCAGCTTTGTGTCTCAGCACTCTGTCTTTAACAATTGTACTTACCAGCATCTTAAGAAAAGCACATTTGCCCTCTCAAAGGAAACAGGGTTACCAAAAAAAAAAAAAGAGAGAGAGAGAGAGAGAACCCTCACATGATTCCTTCTGAATTCCCTGTACCCTTGGCTGTCATTGAGGAGTACAATGTACTATGTGTGACACTTCCCATGATATTGCTGATGACTTTACGGAAGAAAGTAGGGAGGCAGTTGGTCCTACATTTCCAGCCTGGCCACAGACTTGGTGAATCTGAGCGAGGCACTCAGCCTCTCTCTGCCTCCATTTCTTCAGCCATGAAATGGGAATATTTGTTCCTGTCCTTTCCTGCCTCACCAGCATACTGAGGGGTCAGGTAAAGAAGAGGAAAAACTCTATAAGATGCCTTGATCCCAAAGATGGGCAGAATATAGAACAGTGACTGTTCTTTAATAATGAAGGCTTTCTTTTATATAGCAACTTAATTTTTTTAAGATTATTTATTTATTTATTTATTAGAGAGAAAGAGCACAGGCAGAGGGAACAGCAAGGGGAGAGAGAGGAGGGAGCCCAATGTGGGGCTCCATCCCAGACCCTGGGATCATGACCTGAGCAGAAGGCAAATGCTTAACCCACTGAGTCACCCAGGAGCCCCTATAGAAACTTAATTTTTAAACGTGTCTTTGCCTGGTTCTGTATAGTGAATAATAACTGGTATTTTGAAATAGAAGTTGAGAATTAGTAGGTTTAAAATTAAATAGATGTTTAATATATTCAGCTATCAAATAGTATTGGGGAAAATTTACAATGTATATTATGGTACTGAGTGTGGGTTTAAAGTAGTAAATCATTGCGCTCAGGACATTTGTAGAAGGTCTTGTCATTTGAGCCAACTTTGTTTATATCAGTGGGCTACATAGTGGATCAGACCAAACCATGGTCTTAGCAGGATTTTTAACATCTCTAGAATCTTAAAGCCGCTCGCCCAGTGCCATCTCCTGCCAGACGCAAGGTCCCACCTCTTGCCATCATTGGTAGGCGCTGGTGGGGCCTCTTGCTGAGTGAGGACTCTGGAGCAGGGAGCAGGCTGCTACCTCGCTTGTTTGCTGTGTACATTTTGTTCACAGATGTCCTAAAACTTGGAAGTAGTCATGTTACATTAGAACATGCAAGCATTTTCAATTTTTTTAAAACGATTTTGTTTATTTGACAGACAGAGATCACAAGTAGGCAGAGAGAGAGAGGAGGAGGAGGAAGCAGGCTCCTCGCGGAGCAGAGAGCCCGATGTGGGGCTTGATCACAGGACCCTGGGGTCATGACCTGAGCCAAAGGCAGAGGCTTTAACCCACTGAGCCATCCAGGCGCCCCAGCATTTTCAATTTTTAACGGAATACCATCTTTTCAAAGGGCCTAGGTTTATAATGTTTTCTGGGGTTCTTTTCATGGTTTCTCCCATTGATGGGTTGTTTTCTCCATTATCTTAATAATTTGAAAATATTCTCTTTCCTTTTTATGTGTACCTTCTTCCATTTGGCGCTTATGGTAAGAAGAAGGGGAGGACTATTTATTATTATTATTTTTTTAAGTTTATTTCAGTCATCTCTCTACCCAACATGGGGCTCGAACTCATGACCTTGAGATGTAGAGTCACACACTCCACCAACTGAGCCAATCAGGTACCCCAAGAGTTGTTGATTTTTAAAATAGACTGAAATCATGACTTTTGTTCTTATCTTATGTGGCTACTAGATTACTAATCTCTTATTTAAATGTCCTTCAAAACTAGAAGCCATTCTTTACAAGTAAATGTCTGGTAAGTGGCTTGGGGCTGCTCTGAGGAGGGGGAAGCCATGGCACCAGGAGAAGAGTGTCCCAATGCCCCACAGCTGTATTTTCTCCTAAGGAGCACATTTCCTGGAGACACAGCATTCCAGTGGAACCAGCTGTTGGGTAGGAAGGATGTGAAAGAGTTTGTTAACTATCCTTCAGCAGGTCAAGTGCAGGGGCATCAGCCAGCCTTGACCTTCAACTCCACCTTTGTTCCATCTTTGGGAAATGAGGGTACCTCAGTTTTGCTAACTTGTCCAAATTTGCATCAACAAAGTAAATCACTTGACTCGTATCTTTTCTTTTGGTTTTCATTCCCCTGGTCTCCCCCTCACCGGGGGTTCCTTCTGCTTTCTCCCACCTTCCTAAGGGAAGCTGTGCTTGATCTCGCTCAGTCCAGGTTACCATGTGAAGATGAATCAGTCTTAGACTCTAACCCCTGTAACTGTGATTATCTGTGTGGGGCCACCAGATAACTTTAGACCATTTGCAACAGCTGCCTACTGTCCAGTCACACTGGCTATGCAGCGTCCAAGATGGCCTGCGGGGCAGGAGAATCGCCAACCAGAGTGGATATGTTTCTAAAATAAAAGACCTCTCTTCAAATGCCCCTTTTAATATTTCTTTTGACATACATGGGTGCTTGTTGTCTCTGTCTCTGGCCAAGCTTGTTTCTGGTTTCAAAGGGCTGGTTCTGAAGGTGTCTTTGTAACTTGTTTGTTTCTGGCTCTGTTCGTTGCCTGAGAAACAGTTAGTTAAACCCTTTTGGCCTGAATTCTAGAGGAGAATCTGTTACATTCTGCCCCCTAGGCTGCCTGCCCCCCAGGCTGCCTGCCCCCCAGGCTGCCTGCTCAGGTCTCCTGCCCAGGACCAGGTACTCACCTGCCTTCCAGAAGGGGAATTACTCTATTTGCAGAAACTTGCTTGTCTTTTCCTTTCTTTGGTCTTTCCCATATTCTGTCTGGCTTGATGAGGTCCTTGACCCTCATAGCTTGTCTCTTTCTCTTCCTGCTCTTACTTGCAGTTTTCCAATATGGGAAATTCCCTTTTACTCAATCAAGAAGCAAAAAGTGCTCTTAAGTGAAGTGTCTAGATAGGGTTTGCTTTGGAAATAGATGATGGGTTATGCTGGTTGTAAACGTCAATTTGGATGGCAATTAGGACAGCTTTTTAACCTCTTTGAAAAAGCCCTTCTGGGGCAAACCTTTGACAAAGTCACTCAACTGGCATGTAATTAGAATTTTATATGCATGGTTTTTTTTTTTTTTTCTAAGCCTCTCTAGAAGAACATAAGACCTTCTTACAATGCAAGAAATAAAATTATTCTCACATCAAGGATCATCTTTATTCTCTATCTTCCTTTTATGCCATCTTATATTATTTTTATTAGTATTACTCTAGCATTAATTCTCCCCAAAGGGAGTAGCATTTCTTCTTCTTTTTTTGTTTGATGCCTCCTGCATTTATTAAGTAGTAGCTTTTTTTTTTTAAGCTGGTCTCTTGAATCCCATATTTATAATATTTTATGGTTGATTTTTAAAAATTGATTAATTCTAGCTGGGCTAGAATCATCAAATATTAATTTATAGAGAACTTTCCCTCTTCTGGGATTTATGTAGAAGAAGAGCTAAAGGTTACAAATGTTTCTTTTATTGCTGTAAATATGCATAGTTATTTTAATGTCTTTTAAATGCTTTCTTATAGGGATAGTTGGTACTGCCATTGAGTAAATGTAAACAATACAGAGTTAAGAATTTTTATACCATGAGCTATTTATTGAGAATTTTCAGAATTCCATAGATACTTGTCTTTAACACTTATAAGAGGCATGTATTTTTTTCCCCTTCATGGTCTTAAAGTTAGTTTTCCCTTTGTTGAGGCTGGTCTGAATGAGTTGTATCAACTGGAAAACACACACATATCCGTACATGGATGTATTGTCAAAATGTGATGTTTTCTTGGTTTGGGTGTTTGGCCAGAAAGGTTTGTGTATGGATTTTATTTTTAACAAAGCAGTAAGGGCTTACTTTTTACCAACTTTTGTGTCCGTAAAGATGTATTTGTTCAAGCTTTAAGAAAAGAATAAACCTGTCAATGTACAAACACCTGACACCTGATTTGGATTTGTGGGGGGAGGGGAGATTGGAATTACGTAAGATTCTTAAAGAAACACAACAGTAGGTATCAGTACTTCTTTGAAGAACGACTCACATTGACTCGTACTAAAACTGTGTGGAGCTAACTGAATGCAGATTTCTTTCTCTCTCTCTCTCTCTCTTTTTTAGGACTTTTTTGTCAGAGAGAGAGAGCGCGCATGTGCACAAACGGGGGGGAGTGGCAGGCAGAGGGAGAAGCAGGCTCCCCGCTGAGCAGGCAGCCTGACACGAGGCTCAATCCCAGGACCCCAGGATCATGACCTGAGCTGAAAGCAGACACTCAACCTACTGAGCCACCCAGGCATCCCTGAATGCAGATTTCTCAAGCACACTTGTCTCCTCTGCTCTGCTCTGCTCTGCAGAGTCCAGAAAGAATGGAAGCTCCTCTCTCCAGAGACCTCGTCTTCTACTTGTGTGTCCATCACTCTTCCCAGAGAACCCCTGTCATGTGGCCCGAGGGCTCCCAGAGGAACTGGCCCCTGCAGATGGTAGTGGAGGTGTGCCTGGACTTTCATCACTACGGTTCTTGGCCTCGGGTTCCCTGGTCCCCTTGCTACCATTCACCCAATCTCCTGGGACTCTGGCCCCCTGAGAAGTGACTCTCCCCCTCTATCCTGGCCCCTTATCCCTCCCTTTATCATCTGAAACATCCACCTTCCATCCCTCAAGGCCAGCTTCTCTCGGTTTTCCAAAGAAATCGTGACCCAGTTTGATTATTTTGGAGAGAACAGGGGTTGATGGGATGAGCCTAAGCTCAGGTCCCCCCCGTGTAGGTCATCTGTTACTGCGTCACAACAAACCCCAAAACGTAGTGGCTAGAAACCATAACCACTGATTGATTTGCAGTCCCTGCGGGTCTGCAGGGGCCACATCCAGAGCAGCTCGCTGGCCAGTTCTGGCTCAGATCGGGGTCTCCTGTGTGTTTCAGCCAGGATGAGGATGTTGCCCAGGACTGCTGTCTTTGAACACTCCCTAGACCGTCCCCCAGTTCTAGGAGCTTCCCAGCAGCCACAGGCTCAGCTTCTCCCACCCGGGGCAGGGAACGAGCCCAGCCGGGCACTCGAGGAGAGTACCAGCCTCTGAGCTGGAGGCCGCTCTGGCTTTCCTTCTGCTTCACACCCTGTAGTAGACAGAAAAATGGCCATGTCCTAATCTCAAAGTCTGTGCAGATGGCCACTTACGTGGCAAAGGAAGCATCCTGGTGGGATTAGGGTGAGAGTTTTGAGATGAGAGATTATCCTGGATTATCTGCGGGAGGCCCGGAATAATGGCAAGTGTCTTCCCCTGAGAGAGGCAGGAGGCCAGAGTGGAGGGGAGATGCTGTGCTGCTGGCTTGGAAGGTGGGGGAAGGGCCCACAAGCCTGAAGCTAGGGGTGGTCACTGGAAGAGTGAAGCCTCCCAGAAAAGCCAGCTCAGCTCTGACACCTTGATTTGGACGGGTGACATTTGATTTTGGAATTCTGACCTCCAGCTCAACGAGATGGAAGCTCCCCTCCAGAATGGTGCCTCCGAGAACACAGAGCTCCTGCTCCCCCGGCATGCAGGTGGGGGGCTCTCTTCCCAGGAGGGGCAGGATGTCAGCATTTCTCAACCTGACCCAGCGACCTGGTGCTCCGGTCAAGTCCTAGGCAAGTGCAGGTGGGAGTTGGGGGCTCCCTTCCTCTGCCTGGCCCCTGCTTGTGGGATGGAGGCCCCACCATGGGCACCGTGCACTGAGAACTCGGGGCCCCAATGGCCCCGGCACCTGGGGCAGGGGTTCCAGGCTGGGGGAGGCAGGCTTAGGAGACCTGAGGCTGCGGTCCACCCCAGACCCACAGTGTAGTCAGCATCTAAGACCAGGTGTCACTCAGAGGGAAGCACGCTGTCATCTCCAGCTCCACACAGACACTGGGCTCCCGGGTGCCTAGGACGAGGAGGTGTGGGGAGGGGAGGGGGTTGACGGGGTAACATCAGAGGCTGATGACTAAACAGGTGTGGCAGGGTTTCCTTTTAGTAGTGCAGACCATTTGGGGAAGATGTATTTTTTTACTTACCTTGGGGGAGACAACACTTAAAATCTCACTCCAACACAGAACACAAAAGAGGCTAAGCTTAACCACCAGGACACAAGAGTGCCATCTCCCAGCACCCTTCCAGGAGCACATCCCTCCCCCTTCCCACCTGCCTCTGGGCATGACCCTGCTTGGGACCAACACCCCAAGAGCTTTTCTCAAGACATTCGGGTCCTGAGTTCAACCAACTAGAACAAAACATTGGGAGTGAAATAGACGCCTTCACCTTGGATGCTTAGTTTATTATCAGGCCCGAGAGTAAGGCTTCATTGTCATCGGCTGACCCTGG
Source organism: Enhydra lutris kenyoni (assembly GCF_002288905.1). Classification (NCBI taxonomy): domain Eukaryota; kingdom Metazoa; phylum Chordata; class Mammalia; order Carnivora; family Mustelidae; genus Enhydra; species Enhydra lutris. The sequence goes on from NW_019154104.1 coordinate 4,852,979, forward strand.
GGTCACCGGGGCCAGGCCGCCTCCTGGACACTGTTCCTATGCTGTCCCCAGCTTCAAACCGCGGGGTTTCTTTCCCCAGGCTTTGTTTTAAATGGGATGCATAAAAAAGAGCAATTTTCTGGATTTTTTTTTCTTAAATGAAAGTCTGCTTGTCAGGCTGCCTGGGTGGCTCAGTGGATTAAGCCTCTGCCTTCGGCTCAGGTCATGATCTCAGGGTCCTGGGATCAAGCCCCATATCGGGATCTCTGCTCAGCAGGGAGCCTGCTTCCCTCTCTCTCTCTGCCTGCCTCTGTGCCTACTTGTGATCTCTCTCTCTGTCAAATAAATAAAATCTTTAAAACAGAAAAAAAAGAAAAAGAGAAAGTCTGCTTATCAGTTGTTCATGACTTTGCCGCCTAGCTCTTTTTGCACTGAGTTTTTTGGTATTTCTTGGCACTGATGAGCCCACCTCCTGCTTCGGGAGGTCACCTCCCTCTCTCTGGGCCTCAGACCTCCTGATGAAACAGGAGAAGTTCACTTTCACCACTGAGGGGTCCCAGGGGGCGGAGGGGGCTTCTACAGCCTTTGAGGCCCGAGGCCACGAGGAAGTGGGGTGGGAGGAATGATGTCAGCAGGATGGCTGTGCGACGATCCTGTCCTTCGTGTGTCTCACTCTGATCAATTCTGGGATCCAGCCAGAGACCCAAAAGTGCAGCCTCACACCTCACAGCCTGTGTTTCTATACCTCGGGGCAGGAGTGCTGTGTGTGGCTCTAGGCTCGAGCTGGGGTGGACAGGGTTCCCCAGTGTCCACGCCGGCGCCCTGGATGAACAGCCAGCCCGGGCACATGTTCGGCTATTTATAAGACAAAGAGGAAATAATCCCAGGGTAACACCAGGTGAAAGCAGAGGCCACGGACTAAGCTGCCCCAGAGGATTGTGAGGTAAAGGTTTGGCCTGGGACCACGGATGGCTCCAGGAACCCCGTAAGGGCCCCATCTGCGTGTTCACTATGCAGGGGTTCAGCTGCATGGGACGCTGAGCCACAAGACCGAGTCAAAAATCTCATTTTTGTGTGATAATAATGTATTTCCCTGGCAAGCAACACCGCCAGGCAGGACTTCCCACACTCTGCCCCTGGGCGAGTGCGAGGCCGGGGCTGGTGTCGACGTGGAACTCCCAGGAAACCCGGTCATGAAGGCCACCTGGCTGCGTCCACTGAACACTGTGGCTTGAACACAAGTGGCTGGTCTATCCCAAAGAGTGGACGGACCAGGCCAGCAAAACCCAGAAGCAGACCGCGGTGGGAAGCCAGGGAAGACCTCTGCCTTGACACCACCGCTGGGCACCGCCCGAGTTCTGCCCACCCCCGAAGGGCCAACCGCTCTCTGGGCCTCAATTCCTCACCTACAAAACAGGGGTGACATTATTGTCGTCCTTCCGTCTCAGGAGCTGGAACATTTTCTGGGGGTATTTCTTGGGACTGTCAAGTCTATCTGAAGTGTCTTGATACTTACAGACTGCTCAAAAATTAGAGTAGTTACAAAGGTTTACAAATATTGGGGGTGGGTTTAAGGCCATTGAGACACCCTCAGCTCAATGGGGGAGACTTCTAGGGGGCAAACCAGCTCCATTGGAAGGTCTGGGCATGGTGGTCTGGGCTCGAGCCCAGAGCCACACCAACACTGGGGTTGTTACTAGGATGAGAAGGGGCCACGGAGCCCTGGAGTCAAAATCTCAGCTCACCCACTCTGGAGGCAGAAAACCCCCGCGACAGGGGCAATCACGTTGGTGATCTTCTAGACCCACGGCGACGCCCCCATGTCTTCCCAGATCTGACGTGGAAGCTCCAGTTCCTTGTGGCTTACCTTGAACTGCCATGAGTCCCCCACTTAGGAGCAGGTTCCAGACAAAGTTCTGCTTCGGAGCCTGTAGCCCTTCAGGGCAGGCGCTTGCTCAGGCTGGGGGTGGTGTGGCGGCATCCGATGTTTTATTTGTCGCCTTTACTGCCAGCACACAGGTGCTTGCCGTCGTGCTCTTTATGCGCTTCTGCACGTCAGAAGTAGTTCATAAGGATTTTTTCCAAGACAATGTAGGCCTCATGCCACCAGCAAGGAGCAACAGACACAAGGAGAGAGGCCGCTACCAGTGACCGTGGCTCCCACCAGTTAGAAATTATTTCCCTCAGCCACTGGTAAGGAAAACAGTCCACCCCGAGCATGTTGGATTGTGGGGGGAGACCACCCAAAGACTAAAATTTTCACCCCAGGGGCGCCTGGATGGCTCCGTTGGTTGAGCGTTGGACTCTTGGTTTTGGCTCAGGTCATGAACTCAGGGTCATGGGATCGAGCCCCACGTGGGCTCTGTCCTCACCGTGGAGTTGCCTTGAGACTCTCTCTCCCTCTGCCTCTGGCCCACTTGCTTGTGTGTACTTGCTTGCTCTTTCTCTCTCTCGTAAATAAATGAATAAATCTTTAAAAAAGGTAAAATCAAATTTTAACACAGATGATTCCCAGGGTGACTGAGCAGATGGTTCAAAGTTCGGTCTGAGAAGCTGTGTGCACTCACTCAGGCGGGCCCTGGGGCCTCAGGGCCATGGGCCTGGCAGAACAGTACCCCTGGAAGGGACCATCCACAGGTCCCACCATGTGGGACATTCTATGTTAGGCATGCAGGGGATAGGGAGAAGAGCAGGGATGAGATGTTAAAATCTCTCTGTTCATCTGACCAACACAGGAGGCTTTCTGTGCTGCCCATAGTCAAGGTAGTCTTCCTTCTATTCTCAGAGCTCGCAGCCCCCAGGGCCAGCCATTTTCGGGCTGGGTCTGGGCTCTGGAGTGTTCTGTCAGTCTTCCTGAGGCCTAGGAATGTTCTCTAATCTTTCCCAACCCCCAAGGGATGTAGACATAATTTCCCAGCATCCCACTTGGGTTCTTTGTGTGAAAGCAACAAAAACTACCCCTGAATAACTTAAGCAAAAAGGGAAAGGATGACAGGAAATGGGAGAGCCCTTTGGAGCCAAGGAACAAAGAGCCGGGCTTGGCAGAGGCTGGGACCTGCGCTGGCCCTGGGGGCCTGAGAACAAACGCTAATGGTTGCTTCATCTGGGCCTTGGTGCTGAGCACAGTCTGAGCTAATGTGGAGGGTGGGCAACATGTGACTCTGTGTGTGTGTGTGTGTGTGTGTGTGTGTGTGTGTGTCTGTGTCTGTGTCTGTCTGTCTGTCTCTTTCTTTTTCCCTTCATCCTTGTGCCACTCCAGGCAAGACTGAACCACCCAGGAGGGAGGGTTCTATCTTTCCTGGCTAGAGGAGGGCCGGGCATCTTCTCTGACTGGATACCTGTTAGTTTGAGGTCATTCCTCAAAAGCCAGTGGGAGCATAAACAGAAGACAGGAGTTTGGACTCCTGCATGTGGATATCAATGAATTTGAATCCCCTGCCTCATACCATATACAAAAGTTAATTCAAAAATGGATCATAGGCCTAACCATAAGAACTGAAACTACAAAATTTTGGAAGAAAAAATAGATGCAAATCTTCATGAGCTTAGGTTAGGTATCACTGTCTTAAAAACAGTACCAAAAGCACAGGTGACAAAAGAAAAAATTGATAAATTGGATTTCATCAAAATTAAAAACATTTGTACTTCAAAGGACACTAACCAGAGAGTGAAAAAAAAACCCACAGGATGGGAGAAATATTTGCAAATCATATATCTGATGAGACTTATATTTAGAATATACAAAAAACTGTCATTACTCAATAATAAAAAGACAAATAATCTAATTTCTAAATGGACAAAGGATTGAAAATGGGCAGAGGACCTGAATAGACATTTTCCAAATCAGACATCCAGACGGCCAACAGACATATGAAAAGATGCTCAATATCACTCATCATCAGGGAAATGCAAGTCAAAATCACAATAAGATAATCGCTCACACTTGTCAGAATGGCTAAAATAAAAAAGACACGCTATAACAAGTGTTGGCCAGGAAATGGCGAAAAGGGAACCTCATGCACTGTTGGTGGGAATGCAAACTGGTGCAGCCTCTATGGAAAACAATATGGTGGCTCCTCAAAAAGCTAAAAATAGAACTACCATATGATCCAATAATTCCACTACTGGGTATATTTACCCAAAGAAAATGAAAACACTAATTCAAAAAGATACATGCACCTCTATGTTTACTGCAGCATTATTTACAATAACCAAGGTATAGAAATAATCCAAGTGTCCATCGATAAATGAATGGTTTAGAAAATGTGGTGTATATACATGATGGACTATTACTCAGCCATAAAAAAAAGATTGAGACCTTGCCATTTGTGACAATATGGATGGACCTAAAGGGTGTCATGCTATGTGAAATAAATCAGAGAAAGAAAAACATCATATGATGTTACTCAAATGTAGAATCTAAAAAACAAAACAAATGAACAAACAGACTCATAAATATGGAAAACAACTAGTGGTTGCCAGAGGGATGGGGGTGGGGAGATAGAAGAAATTTGTGAAGGGGATTAAAAAGTTCAAAACTTCAGTTATAAAACAAGTAAGTCACAGGGTAGAAAAGTGCAGCATAAGGAATATAGTCAATAACACTGTAATAATTTTATGTGATCACAGATGGTAACTGTACTTATGGTGAACATCTTCTAATGTATGCAATTGTCAAATCACTATGTCATACACCTGAAACTAATATAATGTTATATGTCAACTCTACTTCAATTAAAATTTTTAAAAACTAAAAATAGGCAAGGGATTTGAATTTTCCATAGAAGACAAAGAGCCAATAAGCATACAAAAAGTTGGTCAACAACATTATTCATCAAGAAAATGTAAATCAAAACCACAATGAGATACATCTCACATCCACTAGGATGGCTAGAATCAAAAAGACAGATAATAGCAAGGGCTGGCAAGAACGTAGAGAAATTGGAACCCTTATACATTGTTGGTGAGAATGTAAAATGGTGCAGCTATTTTGGAAAACAGTTTGATAATTCCTCAAAAGGTTAAATACAGAGTTAACATATGACCCAGCAATTCCATTCCGGGTGTATACCTAAGCAAAATGAAAATGTGTGTCTACACCAGACTCTGCACACAAGTGTACACAGCAGCATCATTCACAATGGTAAAAAAATGGAAACAATCCAGTGTCCACAACCGATGAATAGATTAATACAATGTGGTATCCACACAATGGAACATTATTTGACCATAAAATTGAATGAAAGGCTGATACATGTACAGAGCAGAGAAATCTTGAAAATATTAAGTCAAAGAAGCCACTTTTAAAAAAAACATATATTGTGTGATTCCCTCTATATGAAACGGCCAGAATAGGCAAATCCATAAAGACAGAAAATCAATTAGTGTTTGCCAAGAGTTGGGAGAGAGGGGCTAAGAGTGACAGCTAAGGGGTCCCAGATGCCTTTCGGGGGATGATAGAATGTTCTAAATTGATTTTGGTGATGGTGGCACAACTCCGTCAATATATTGATAACTATTAAATTATATACTTTAAATTGAGACCATATGCTGATTTACATCTAAAAGTTGTTTTAAGTGACACATTCTTACACACTGCACAGATGTCATGGGGGTAGATAGCTTCTTGCATGCCCATTCCATTTAATGAATGTTCCTTCATTCAGAAACTCTAGCATTGCCAACCATGTGCCAGATGACAGTGGGGTTGATGAGGGGACCAAGACCCAGTCCTGGCCTTTCTGACACTCACGGTCTCTCCACCGGAGTGAATACACACCCAAAGTCCTCTAACAGGAGAGGGACTGTGTGTGCCTGTTAAGATAAAAGCACAAAGTGTAAGGAAGTGACAAAGGAAAGAACTGGAAATCCAACTCTTCCTTCCTCTTGGGGAGGGAGATGGGCCTGGTACAAAGGGAAACAGGGTTCTACAGAAATTTCCCTTCTCCTTCCTATGGGGGTTCTCCAAACCACCCCTGCTGGCTGGATGGGTGAACTGATGAGTACCTGCTGAGTTGGGTGTCCTGGGGGATTCAGGGGGGACTAAGGCATGGCCCGTAGTGCCGGGACTCCACAGCCGCCCGAGGCAGAGACACTGTGAGAAGTTGACAAACAGAGCCCATGACCTGTAGAAGGCAGCATGTGACAGCTGCTGGTTTGAGGGCCCAGGATGGTAAGTGCTGCAGAAGTGCCCATGTCCTGCTTTGGCTCTTTTCAGACTGTGTTCCTTAAGTCCCCCTGTGTGGGCAGCTGCCTCCTCGGCCTGTCCATGTGGACTTGGACTTGTATGAAGGGCTGTGTGGCAGTTGGTTTAAATTGGAGTTAGGGATGAGATGAGAGCAGGAGAGGGAGGTGATCTATGGAGCACCTGACTCTGTTCCCACCTTTTAGAGACCTTATCCTCCTCCTCCTCCTCCTCCTCCTCCTCCTCCACGTCTGAGTGCCCCAGCTGCACCTTGCTCATTCAAACCCTGCTCCCAAGAAAAGATCTGATCCCCGGGCCCTGCAGTGTGCATCAGCTCCTCCCCATGTAGGCTGAAACCCCACTAGAAGGACACTTCAGCAGCTCAGGAGTGGGGCCCCAAACCCTTCCTGCCCCGCCCCCACAGGCTTAGGCCCAGGGGCCCATTCTAATGCGCACAGAGTTGCAAGGGCCCAACCCACTGCTATTAGTTGTTCCCATCAAAAGCAGGCAAGCAAGAGCCGTGCTGGAGATTTCCAGCTGAGGTGGGGGCGGGGAGAAGTGTTTTAAGATATGCTTTTCCCTGTGGAGAGAAAGTCCACCCCAAGTGAACACAGGACCTTAGGTGAAGGCTTGGCTTTCTGGGCTCCAGGTGAGGGCGCACGCTGAGGCTTGTCAAACCTGAGCAGCCGTCCATGACGAGGATGAGGTAGCCCCGTCAACAACGTTCTCAAGTGAAAGGCTCAGAAAGCAGCAAAGGAAAAGAAATCTAACTTTCAGGAAAACCCTCCAGCCCATGACACTCTGTAACCTGAGTGAGGAGCCAGAGGACCCTCCTGCCCCCCAGGTAACTTACTTCCGTCCGCACAACCTGTGACTTGGTCTCAAGGACAAGAGGGCTGCTGTACCTCACTGCTGAAATGCCACTTCCTCTACCCGAGCGCCCGCACCCTCTTCTTCCCCTCCAGCACCTGGCCCTCCTTCTGGAAGCCTCCTCCCTCAGTCCTCCACAGAAACCAGCTCTGGGTGGTTTAGGCATTAACGGAATTAATCTCAGGTGGCTCACAATCTCTGGGAGGATGGTGACCAGGATGGAAGTTGCTGGGTAGCCCTCTACAGAGGTCGCAAATCCTCCTCAGGACTGGTTTGGAGAGGAAGGAGCATGGCCGCCACGGCTGGGCGTGGACGCGTGGGTGCGCCTGGGCCAACTACCCCACCGCTGCCACAATGCCACAACAATGTCCACCAGATGGGGATGAAGCTGCCACCAGGCTCTAGAAGTGTCCGCCCATCAGAGCTGAGGTCACCCACCCTCACTGTGGCCACAAGGGAGCCCGACACAGTGAGTACCTGACATTCTCAGCTTCTCCGGTGGGAGGAGGGGGCGGCCTCATCATGTGGGTCATTCCCCCAATACAGGAAGGAGATAAAGATCACAAGGCATGATGGATAAATACCCAGAGTAAGGGCATCCAACCCCACTCTCCTGCTCCCTGCCTTCCTGAGCGTGATCGCTTGAATTTGACAACAGTCACTCAGGCCGCCATGGCTGAGCTGGCTAGGCAAAACATGTGGATTGAGGTCCCAGGCCAAGTGCAAGGGTCCCATTACTTGGGAGAGCTCTCTAGAACAATGTTCTGCACCCAGCAGTCACAGCTACTTCCTCTGGGCCAAAGGCTCTGCTTCCCTGGACTACAGTAACCTAGAGTAACCTGGAACCTGGAACATAGAGACGTCTCTAAAAAGACGTCCTTTTACATTTCTCTTTTCAATTAAGGTATAATTGACATATCACAACATATGGTTTCCGGTATATTTGTACACGTTGAAAAGTGAGCACAGTAAGTCTAAGCCCCATCGCTGCACATAGCTGCACATTTTTTCTTATGATGAGAACCTTTAATTTCAAATATTCAATACAGTGTTATTAATTATAGTCACCATGCTGTACATTACATCCCTATGCATCTATTTTATAACTGGAAATTTGTGCCTTTTGACCCTTCATCTATTTTGCTCATTCCTCTACCCCTAGCCTCTGACAACCACCCATCTGTTCTCCATATCTACGAGCTTGTTTTTGTTTCAGATTCCACATATAAGTGGCATCATACAGGACTTGTCTTTCTCTGTCTGACTTATTTCACTTAGCACAACGCCATCAAGGTCCATCTATGTTGGGGCATATGGCAAGATTTCATTCCTTTTTAATGGCTGAATGATCTTCTATTATATACACCACGTCTTCATCTACTCACCTCTCTGTGGACACTTAGGTCGATTCCATTTCTTGGCTCCTGTAAATAATTTTGTACTGAACATGGGGGTACAGATATCTTTTCAAATTAGTGTTTTTGTTTTCTTTGGATAAATGTTCAGAAGTGGAACCTTGGATCATATCCTTTTACATCCTAAAAAAGGGGAACCTGGGTGGAGTGAGGACCAGTGCGACCTCTGTCATGCTCCTGGAGCAACAGAGATGTTCAAACCACCCATCCCACTAGAGTTCATCAGAAAATAACTTCCTACAGCGGACAGTACTGACAGCATCTTTCTGCTGACCGCACACTATTCTGGGCAGCGTTTTGAAAATGAAACTGATTTATTAAAAGCTTATACAAGGAGACAAAAAGGGCTGAGGTTGAGTTGACTGCTTTGCTGTGGGGAGCGACCCCAGATCATGAGAAGGAGTACCCTGGGGACCCAGCAGTGGCCTGAAAGCTTAGTTCTCCTGTCCCCCCTTGTTCCATTAACTGGCCACATAATCCCCTGGGCAAGTCACTTGGGCCTCAGTTTTCTTGCCTGCAAAACAAAGGTGAACCCCTCTGGAGTGCTTGTGTGACAAACATCAGGAATCCATATAGAGGGGTGTGTTGAGATCAAGACTGGGGAAGGGGGCCTGGGGGTCTCCTGCAACCTGAGGGCTGGAAGCAGCTGGACCTCAGGAAGGTTGGGAAAGTGATCTTTTCTTCAACTACCATTTACTGAGCTACCATGCTAGGTGCCGGGCCATTTCAAGGCCCTGGGATCCAGTGATGAACAAACCCCAGGATCTCTGCTCTCAAGGAGCTTATGGTGAGCTAGCGAGCACATGAATACCTGTGATGGCACACAAGATATCACATGCAATGAACACATGAAAGGAGGCTAACATGATGGAGTGCAGCTGCGGGAGGGGTTCTTTTAAAGCGCCACTCCCAGAGGAGGTGACTTTTTTTTTTTTTTTAAAGATTTTATGTATTTGTTTGACAGAGATCACAAGCAGGCAGAGAGGCAGGCAGAGAGAGAGGAAGGGAAGCAGGCTCCCCACCGAGCAGAGCGCCTGATGCGGGGCTCAATCCCAGGACCCTGGGATCACGACCCGAGCTGAAGACAGAGGCTTTAACCCACTGAGCCACCCAGGCGCCCCGAGGAGGCGACATTTAAGAACTTTCCTCATTGTCGGGAATGAAGGAGCTTGGGAAAGATAAAGGTTAAGAATTCCAGGCGGGGGGAGTGACATGTGCAAAACCTCGGATGGGAACAGCTTATGCTTGCTTGTGCCCAGTGTGCCCCGAGTTCCATCAGCCAGAGCAGGTGGTCTGCATGAAGTCGGAGAAGGAGGCAGGGGCCTGGAGGGCATCTTGGTACTGATTCTTTTTCCACCTCCACTCCTTACGTGTCTTTCTCCCTTCTGCAGACTGGTTTCCTCTGCTGTCCGGGCCACACAGCAGAATAGGACTGCCCTTAGGTACCAAGTTCACCCTTAGTTGATTCACTCACTGGGACTGTCTCAATCATTTTCCAGGAAAGTGCTGGTCACATGGGCATTGCTGGTCCAGTTACCTGTAGTCCAACCACGGCAGATGCCTGGAGCCCAGCTGGGCCCCAGGAGTTCAATGGTGAGAATGGGCAAGCACTCCAAAATTACCTCCCCAAGATGGGACTGGAGTAGGGGGCCCTCTCCAGCCATAGGATTCTGAGAGTGAAGAATCCACATTGTTCTGAAGCAGTCTCAACGTTTGAGGGGAGTTGATTTAAATCCATTCTCACACCTAAGTGAGCACCAGAGCTACCTGCATGGAGTGCATTTCTAACAAGTTCTGATGATGCTTTAAATGCTTTGGTTACCAAAGCGGGGTCCAGCTCCCTGGCCCTGCCAATTTCTTCAACCTGCAGGTTTTGGAGCCGGCAGGACTGGAGTCAGGGTAGGCATGGGCAACCAATGTTCTGGATCCCTCTGGACACCAGGGTTTGGAGAATCATGGTTTTAAAATGTTTCAGAACGCCAGAAAGGTGTCCAGCCACTAGAAGTTGGCTCAGTGTCTTTAAATGGTTAAAATGGTTAATCAATCAGTGTGTTTGGATTGAAACAAAACAAGCCCTCCACTTTGGAGAAAATGGCTTTGTCAGAATCCAGCTTCTGGATGGGTAAGAGCCCTTTTATTTTATTTATTTTATTTCTTATTTTTATTTTTTTAAGAGCCCTTTTATTCTGGGCATTTTCATTTCTCCCCGCAGGAGGAGACCGGGTCCCACTCATGGCAGGGCTCGCTCACTGCTCAGCGTCCGTAAATACCCGGAGAAAGTTTGGGGACCCCCCCCACCCCGAGCCAGCCCTGGCTCCCGGGGTCCCGCTGGAGGCCCACCGCCTGCTGGGAGGTCGGTGCCGAAGCCTCGAGGAGGGAGTGGAGGGGGGTCCGCCAATGAAGCGCCGAGGAATTCCATGACCTCATCGGGAGGCTCTCTCACTGGCTGCCGCCGCAGTCCCAGGCCCGCCCCTTTCATTAGAGCTCTGGATTTCTGAGTGGGCCCCGCCCCCTAGAGTGAAGGCCCCTTGGGTTCCTAACCGGGTCTGCAAGCTTTGCAGGCTTCCTTTCAAACAGATTCCCCAGAAGAAAACTGCTTCCGGAGAAAGACTTGAGTGTTCTTTTAACCTGCCAAGAACAGGTTTTCTGCGCTGACTTTTCACTGATGTTACTTCGGTTTGGCTGGTGCTCGCATCCTTTCTAAGCACCTGACACATCACACTTACTTCCCACTTACTTTAATCGTGTATTCTACCGAGCTTTGTCTTCCTTCCCAGTGGATGAATTTCTCAAGTCCAATCATACTGCGGAATGCTAGTGATCGTCTCTCCCACGTGTAACCTGGGAATTAACTGATGTTCAGAGAGGGAATAGGACTTTTACAAGGTCACACAGCAGGTTAATTACAGAGATGAAAATCAGATCTGGGGCTAACTCCAACTTCGGCGTCACACATTCACCACTTTGGCAAGCAGACCAGACCAGAAATCATTTTCAAGGCTTGGCTCAGGGGTTACCCTCTCCAGGAAGACTGCCTGTCCTGAAGCCCCACAGCAGGCCAAGGACTTTCCCAGTCCCAGGCAATCCTGTGAGTCCCAACTACAAAGCTATCCTTGACCTCTTTGTCCCTTTGCCCAACTACAGTGTAAGTTCCTTGAGGGATGGCATCACATTTTATAAACTTTGTATCTGCAGAACCTAACACTGGCATACAATAGATGCTTAATCAATGCTTGTTGAATTAAACTGTGGAAACTTTGCCTGGTAGTGGCATTGTCCAGGGAGAGATCACTCGCAATTCCTAACAAAAGCAGATTCTGTGTTTTTGAGGCTCTTTCACACAGAATGAGAATTAGCTTCTTTTTACTAGTAATGTGTTTGAAATGAAAATGTCACAACTGTTTGCTAATACAACTCTGTAGGAACAACCAAATCCTTTGTGCTCACCGGGTTCCTGATTGCCCTTTCAAACTCTAGATGTGTGAATCAACCATTTTTCAAATCAAACTAGCCCATGTGTTTTCCTCTGTGCAAGGTCTGCCAGGAAGCATAAAAATCATTCTAGTTACACTCTTGACTAGGTGACAGGTACAGTGTTCTCCCCCTATATCCATGTAGTTTCTGATCTTTACGTTGCTGTTCATTCATACATACAGGTGGGTGTTTTATCATCATCCCATTCTTTACCTTTCTGGAATAAGGTAGAACAGGTTGTATACTAGGTACCAGGAACTCAGAGTGTGAAAAAACATTCATGAGGATAAGGGATTCCTATCATACAGCCTTAAATGCAAACCAACTGGTTGTTATTACGGTGTCCAAAGCCTAGGCAAGGTCATTATGGATGGAGACGGGCTGTAAAAACTCACAGAACTGGTCCAGCCTCATCCTGTGGAGGAGACACAGATCTGGGACATGTGGATATTCTCAGCCTTGGAGAGGTAGGCTAAAAAATGGAACCAAGACAGTTCTCAGCTCTTTTCCAGGGCCTGAAGGCTGACCTTTTAAAGACTTCCCCTTCTCTGATTCCAAATCCATGCTCACCAAGCAATCTCTTAACAACAGTTTCAGCTTTGCATGCTTAGGCCCTCCTTGAGCCACCAGCCAGCTTCCTGTCCCTGGCGATCTGGCTAGCCCTGTCAGATGGCAACAGATGGAAAACTAGACACACCGGCTTCTGTGTTTGCAGTGGGGCTGCAAGATTCCTGCTCGTTTGTCCCAACAGCGGGAACCATGACTCCAGGCAGCAGCAGGTGGCCTTTGGGAAGAAACTCAGGGGCCCTTAAGACACTTCAAGGGGGAAGGGGCCCAGAGCCATCTTGAGTCATCCTCAGAAATCCTGCTCATCCCAACAGCACAGACACGGCCTTGTTCATCACAGTGTGGGTGCCGGAGGGATGATACATTGATGGGGACCGACAAGGACATTACCAGCACACCCCAAAGCACTGCACACCAGAGACAAGGAAGGAATCACAGCCTTCAACAAAGGCCGCAACAAGGACAAATCCAAGAACACCAAGAGCAAAAGAGCAAGTTACGGAACAGGACAGCGTCTTTACAGAGCATGAAACCAAACAACAGCGCACGCTGGGCTCCGTAGAGGACTCGCAGCCCAGGGGCAGCAGAAGGCTGCTCCAGAAACAAAGGGAGGGCATAATAAGCACAAAGACCAAATGGTGGTTAACTCTGGGATCGACAGGCGGAGTCCTGGTATTCTTTTTACTATTTTATTACATAGGTGCCCCCTAATTATATGTTTTGTATGTATGAAATATTTCATAATTACAAACCATCCCAAGGCGTGGCAGCGGTCATTACTCAAGCCCCAAGCCCACAGGCTCTGGCGTGCCTCCCAGGTTCCTCTGGGCATGGCTGCAGGGTCACCTGCCCCTGCGGTGGCTGCTCATGGCTTGCACCTCCCGGGGCGCAGGCCTCCAGACCACAGGACTGCCACCCAGCATGCTCAGGTCAAAGGTTAGAAGTGACGTTCTGTCAGCATGCTGAGGCCTTGGTCCTTTGCCCCTTCTGGATTCCCATCGGCCCCTTCCATCTGAACCACTGGCTTTAGCAAGCTGATTCCCACTTCTGCGGGCCTGTCTCCTGGGATGTCGGGGCCTCGAGTTCACCCATCCAGCGCAGCCCCACTACCTTCCTTCTACTCATTCGTCCTCTCAGCAAATATCTGTGGAGCACCAACGACAAAATCCCACAAAACCCTCTGCCCTCATGGAGGCTACATTTGAGTGACGGGAGAGTGACAATAAACACTGAATTAATACCTAGAAATCAAGAAAGAAGGCAAAAACCACAACAGAACAGAAGGATAGGGAGTGAAGGGAATGGCAGGGAGTGGGTTTAGATAAGGTGGTTGGGGAAGGCCTCCCTGAGGAGGTGATCTTGGGACAGAGACATGAGGAAGGGAAGAGGACCACATGGGTATTTGGAGAAGAGCCTTCCTGGATGAGGGAGGTCCAGGGCACGGGCCCTTGCCCCTCTTCTTGCCTTCTCCTCCTGGAAGAGAAGCTGAGGGAAGCTACTAGAGCTTCCCCAACCCACCCCAGCCCAGACCTCAAGCACCCTCCCCCGCTACTCCCTCATCTCCTATTCTAGTTGCAAAGGAGACCCAGGCTTTCAGGGGGAAGGGGACTGGGAGGTTTCCAGGCCCCAGAGGCACCCCCATTTGCACTGACCTTTGCTCTGAGCCTTTAGCCTGTCCCCACTGCTCCTGGTAAGTCAGATTTGCTCTAGGGATTAGCAGGAGTTATACTCTCTGAGCCATCTTCCACTTCTGGGCATCGGCAGGCCTCAGGGCTGGGTTTGGCCTACAGGCTGTGATTTTTCACATCCTTGTCAAACCTGTAATACCAGTGTCTGGAAAAAAGTTGTTGGCTTAATTACTATTATTAGCACCAATGACTTCCTACTCCTGAATTTCCCTGAAGGCCACCTGCAGGTAAACTTACCTGGAAAACAGTCTGGAACTTCTCCACATGCCATCTCTTGAATGCCTCCAGGGCTGTCACAGAAGCTGCCAGAGCAGCCTGGGCGTGGGTGAGGACCAAAACGGTACAGAGGTGAGACTGAGTCCAGGGGCTGCGGGGCCCATCCAGGGCTCTGCGCGGTTCTTTCTCTGGGCAGGTCAGGCTGACAATATTTGGTAGCTTCTGATCCTGAAACCTCTGCCCCAGCGACCCCAGGACTCAAGCAAATGGCCTTGAGTACTCTGTTGGGGTCTGCTATTCCCAGGGTGGTCTGCCGTGAAGATGGACACCTCAGACATCATCACAGATTCTAATTGTTCTGTGAAGTCCTAAAGGAAAATATTTGCAGGCTGATTCCAGACCTTGGAGATCTCCCACCTCATTCATTCACTCTTTCACTCAAGCCGCTATGTTGTGGGTGCAAGGGGGACAGAGATGCAGAATGAGAGCTCACGTTTTTTGTATTCTTATGTGTAGTAAATTTTAAGTGCTTTGCTTGTATTTCTTCACTGACTTCTCAACCAGCTCTGTGGGGGGTAGGTGTTCTACCTGAAGAGCTGTGAGCAGGTGAGGGACGGAGAGGTTAAATGCCACTGGCCAGGCAGCACCCCCTGAGACAGGGTTCAGGCTCCATTCTGCCCTCATGAAGACAGAGGCCTTGTCTTGGAACCTATCAGCTGGTGGGGGCACGGAAGGAACAGCAACGGTCACATCACAGCGTCGTGGCTGAGGCTGAGTGACACTCGTCACTACAGAGCCCTGTCACAGAGGGAGATAGCACTTCTGGGGGGTCCACAGGATCTGTCAGCCGTGGAGCTAGGCTCCTGGGCCTCAGTCTCCAAGAATGCACAGGAATGTCCCTCCTAGGTCAGAGGGGAGAGAACATTCCAGGCAAACATCTAGAAAGACAGATCTCCATGCGAGAGCTGACAGGAGAATATGAGGCTTTTGGGAGGAAGGGGAAATAGTTACTGTGGAGATTCCTTCTCCACTTCCTCCTCTTCCCGCTTGATGGAACCAAAGGGACAAGGTACAAAAGGGTCCCTGCTAAAACTTTAACATATCCCCTTCCTGCAGCTGTCCCCGGCATCTGAGACCCTTCAGGTCAAATTTTGAGGTTGGGGGTGCCTGAAGGTTGTGCTGGTCATGGCCAAAGTTATCTCCTAACCTTCCCTCTTCACATCCAATATCTCATTTCAGCTACCTCATGGTGAACTGCCGTCCACAAGGTCTGTTCTCCCGCAGCTGCTGAGGAGATAAGAGATGGACAAACCTGCGTGAAACTCTTGGAAAGCTGGAGTGAGGCACCTGGAAGGGGCAATGCTGGTGATGACCGTGCTTCCTCACCCTTGGTGTTCCAGAGCTCCATCCTCGAATGCGTGTCCAGAACCCAACATCGTCACCCCAGCGCCAGCTATCACCCTGGTGTATCCACAACCATCCCTCTCCTGAGCTATTGGCGGGATTCTCAGCACAACCGCCACAGTCATAGTCCTAAAATATAGGTCAAGTCCTTCATGGGCCTCCCATTTCACCAGAGTAAACGCCAAGGTCTTTATAATGGCCCACAAGGCCTGCCAAGAACTGAAACTCCTCCTCCTACCTCTGAGCTCTCCTGTGTCACCTCGCCTCCCTCACCACACTCCAACCACTCTGGTCTCTTTGGTCTTATGCTCTCATCACAGGGCCTTTGCATGGCTGTTTCCTCTGCCAAGAATGCTCTTCTCCCAGAGACAGCCTCGTGCTCTCTCTCACCCTCTTTGAGTCCTCATCAAATGTCACTTCCATGAGGTTGTTGCTAACATCCCACTGAACACTGCAACACCTTCCACACCCCTTGCCCCCTGACTCTTCATTCTCTTCATTCGGCTTTCCTCTATTTCTTCAAGTAACCATCTTTACTTTCTAACTTAGTACTTTATTTTGTTTATTTATTCCCCTGACTGGCATGAAAGCTCTACCAAGGCAAACATTTTGTCTGTTCAGTTCCGCACTGTATTGCCAGCATCTAAAGCAGTAGCTAGGACACAGCAGGTAATCCCTACGTAGTTATCAAGTAACTGAAAGAATGCACACCTTGGACACCTGCCCCCAGCTCTCAGTCTGCGGAGCCCACTGGTGACTCCGCATCCCCCTCAGAGGGGCAAGGGAGTGGGCATCTCAGCTGCTAGCAGTCCTTGCCAGACTCAGTGCAACTCGGCAGTCAGTTGGGGAGCCCCCGGGCAGGTGCTGTGCAGGCCTGAGATGGAGGACTCCCCGCCCACCTCATCTGGTTGGGGGCTGAGGCCGCCAGGAGCATGGGGGGCCTGCTCAGGGGGACTGGCCAACCCAGGCTCAGGGGATCTACTTGAAATCTGAGATGGCGGGACAAGCTCAGGCAGGCCTACCGTGCCCCCCCCCCCCCCCCCCCCCCACCCCCCCCCCCCCTCCCCCCCCCC